>NW_027014485.1:220000-237500 GCF_036934945.1 Oncorhynchus masou masou | reverse complement strand
GAGGAAAGTAGGGAGGATGAGGAGGGAGGAGGAGAAGGAGGGAAGTAGGGAGGAGGAGAAGGAGGGAAGTAGGGAGGAGGAGAAGGTAGGAGGAGAAGGAGGGAAGTAGGGAGGAGGAGAAGGAGGGAAGTAGGGAGGAGGAGGAGAAGGAAGGAAGTAGGGAGGAGGAGAAGGAGGGAAGGACAGAGAGATATATAAATATATATGCTGGAGGCGAGACTTAAATTCTCTCAACAACAACACCATATTACAGTTTTTTTCGATTGCTAAACGACAGTGGGCACAACTGGAGTCACATGTGCAAAACTCTAACTACAGTCTGCACTACCAACAGTCACCTGAGCTAAACAGTTCACATCACCTGCAAAACTCATTCCAAGCAACACAACTCTTAACACATGGCTCAAAACACGCTCAGTGCAGCCAAACACTATGCACAACCCTCACTGAGATAACACACACTGTCTCTCAGAACACACTGAGAGTAAAAACACTAGCATCAAACACCAATACAGAAAATACAAACTTTTCATCTTTACAGTTTGAACAATTTCAGTGACTTCATACAAAGTAATATTTTCTTCAAAGAAAAGAGTGACATTCTTTCACATGATTTATTACAATTTTTAGAACATAACAATTATTTAAGGTAAATGAAAATTAGCAGTTTGCTTCAATAGTCTGTAGTAATTTACGGAACTACAGTAATGAGAAAAAAAAGGTAGAAACTAAAAGTACATACTGTAATTCGAACAAATAATTGAGGGGCTAATCCTGCCTCTCTCTAGCATCAGGCCACAGGTTTTCTTCAACATCACATCTAATGTTTTCTCTTGCCATGCACCCGGGGAAGAACCTTCTGGAGTGCCTTATCCATCCCTGGCAGTCCTCTGGACTCGTGTCCTCACATCCGGCACGCATGGCTTCCAAAAGAGACATTTGGTCATGTGGGTGGTGACCAAACACTTTCCACCTCCAGGCAGAGAAAAACTCCTCTATTAGGTTGAGGAAGGGTGAATATGCAGGCAGGTACAAAACCATAAATCTGTGATGTGCTGCAAACCAATCTGTGACTGCTGCAGAGTGGTGAAAAGCAACGTTATCGCAAACTATGACAAAAACTTGGGGGTTTCCTACTGGCTCCCCCTGTTCTGCTGGCACTAGCTGAGCATAGAGCTGTTATAGGAAAGCCTTTCTGTGTTGTATGGGCCAATGAGTGGTGTGTTGAGAAGCAAACCATCAGTGGCCATTGCAGCACACATGGTGATATTTCCCCCCCTTTGGCCTGGAACCTCCAGTGGCCCTTTTACCTATAACATTCCTTCCTCTGCGCCGTGTTTTGGCAAGGTTAAATCCAGCTTCATCGATAAATACAAATGAATGTGGTCTTTCCAGTGCTTCCACCTCCATTACTCTCTGAAAAACAGTATGTGCACAGTTTTACTGTAGAAATGCTAGTGTTTTTTTTACTGTAAATATTTTGTATAGCTGTGTACGTAACCTCAGACGTCTTACCTGGACATATTGGTATCTTTGCTCTTTTACCCGTTCACTGTTTCTCTCGAACGGTACAGTGTATAACTGTTTCATTGTAACTTGGTGTTTCTTTAGGACTCGAGCAATAGTTGTTGTGCTGACAGAATTAACATTTTCAAATATATCATTATCAGCCAGCACTGTATCTTGAATCTCCCGCAGTTTTATTGCATTGTTGACAACAACCATGTCAACAATAGCATTTTCCTGCGCATCTGAAAATATCTTTCCTCTTCCCCCTGTTGGGGGCAGCCTTTGGGTCCTGTTGTAAAAATATATTTTACAGTCAAACTTACTGTAATATATCTGTGTAAATATTCTATAATTGCAATACAAAATAGATTCCTGTAATGTTTTCATTTACTGTAAGGATGTAACTCTCACCTGTTTGTATGATGGAAAATTCTCATTACAGATGCCACTGTGGATCTTTGCTGATTGGGTTGCACCCTCAACCCTGCCTCTCTCAATGAGAGACCATGGTTCACGACATGGTCTATAAGTGTAGCCCTTATTTCATCTGAAATAACTGCTCTTTGTCTTCTTTGTCTTCCTCCACGCATCCGCCCTCTCCCTGCCACCCTTCTCCTCCACGAACCCATCTTCCTTGTTCCATTTACAAAATGAGTCTTTCTGAGCTCTACCTATATATACTGTAATATGTGTGTGTGTTCACTAACAAGTCTAAAACAAGACACCTGCTTAGCCTTTCAGCTGAAATTGCAATCAGCAGTGTTTGAAAGGCACAAGGCTGAAATCTATTCCGTTTTGAATGTGTGGTTCACAGTTTTGACAGCAGTGTGTTAGCATTTGAACAAAGTGCTGTAAATTCACAGTGTTGTGCAGGTTGTGGTTAAAGTCATGGGATAAGTGTGTAGAGTTTTGAAAACTGTGTTCAAGCAATGAAAAACGAACTAGAGTTTGGTCCACATGAACTGCTGCTGTGCAGACTGTAGTTAGAGTTTTGCACATGTGACTCCAGTTGTGTCCACTGTCGTTTAGCAATCGAAAAAAACTGTAAGTCAGTCGGTAAACAGTCTAATCAATCTGCCAAGCTATGGTTTAGGAGAGAAGAGGAGAGGAAGAAGGAGAGAGGAAGAGGAGAGAGGTAGAGGGATGGGAAAGAAGAGGAGAAGGATAGGAGAGGGATAGGAGGGGAGAAGAGAGAGATAGGAGAGGGATAGGAGAGGAATAAGGGGAGAGAGATAGGAGAGGGGGCAATGAGAGGGATAGGAGGGGAGAATAGAGAGATAGGAGAGGGATAGGAGAGGAATAAGGGGAGAGAGATAGGAGAGGGGGCAATGAGAGGGATAAGGGGAGAGAGATAGGAGAGGATAGGGATAGGAGGAGAAAGATAGGAGAGGGGAGAGAGATAGAAGAAGGATAGGGGGAGAGAGATAGGAGAGGATAGGGATAGGAGGAGAAAGATAGGAGAGGGGAGAGAGATAGAAGAAGGATAGGGGGAGAGAGATAGGAGAGGATAGGGATAGGAGGAGAAAGATAGGAGAAGGATAGGGGGAGAGAGATAGGAGAGGGATAGGGGGAGAGAGATAGGAGAGGGATAGGGGGAGAGAGATAGGAGAGGGATAGGGGGAGAGAGATAGGAGAGGGAGCAGAGATAGGAGAGGGATAGGAGATGGGATGGGGGAGAGCGATAGGAGAGGGATAGAAGAGGGATAGGGGGAGAGGGAGCAGAGAGATAGGAGAGGGATAAGGGGAGAGAGATAAGAGAGGGATAGGGGGAGAGTGATAGGAGAGGGGGCGAGGAGAGGGATAACAGGAGAGAGATGGGAGAGGGATAAGGGGAGAGAGATAGGAGAGGGATGGGGGAGAGCGATAGGTGAGGGATAATGGGAGAGAGATAGGAGAGGGAGCAGAGAGATAGGAGAGGGATAGGAGATGGGATGGGGGAGAGCGATAGGAGAGGGATAGAAGAGGGATAGGGGGAGAGGGAGCAGAGAGATAGGAGAGGGATAAGGGGAGAGAGATAAGAGAGGGATAGGGGGAGAGTGATAGGAGAGGGGGCGAGGAGAGGGATAACAGGAGAGAGATGGGAGAGGGATAAGGGGAGAGAGATAAGAGAGGGATAGGGGGAGAGAGATAGGAGAGGGATAAGGGGAGAGAGATAAGAGAGGGATAGGGGGAGAGAGATAAGAGAGGGATAGGGGGAGAGAGATAGGAGAGGGATAGGGGGAGAGAGATAGGAGAGGGATAGGGGGAGAGAGATAAGAGAGGGATAGGGGGAGAGAGATAGGTGAGGGATAAGGGGAGAGAGATAGGAGAGGGATAGGGGAGAGAGATAGGAGAGGGGATAGGGGGAGAGAGATAGGAGAGGGGATAGGGGGAGAGAGATAGGAGAGGGGATAGGGGGAGAGAGATAGGAGAGGGATAAGGGGAGAGAGATAGGAGAGGGATAAGGGGAGAGAGATAGGAGAGGGATAAGGGGAGAGAGATAGGAGAGGGGATAGGGGGAGAGAGATAGGAGAGGGATAAGGGGAGAGAGATAGGAGAGGGATAAGGGGAGAGAGATAGGAGAGGGGATAGGGGGAGAGAGATAGGAGAGGGAACACTTGACTGACTGTGCCCTCATACAACATTGTCATATGTGTTATAGGAGTTTCAAAGTGTGTGTGTGTGTTTGTGTCTGTGAATCTGCATGGGTGCTTGAGTGTTTGCATGTGTCTGATGTGTGATCACCGCAGCATCAAAACACCACTTTAAGAAGAATTTGGAAACAGTACACTTATTACCATTCATTCATCCATCATTCTGTCCGTCCTGGAGGTTAAGTGGAAGGATGGAGGAGGGTGGTGTTATTACAGCAGGCAGCAGCGTGTTTGAAACCCCCAAGGCTCTGCTGTGTAAACCATTAAACAACTCAAAAGATACTGAAGGAAAACATGAGTGGAGAGAGAAACAAAGCTCTTTGTAGCACAATGTGATGTGAGGCCTAGAAGACAGAAAGACAGAGAGAGAGAGGAGTTTCTCTCCTTTCATTCAGATACTGCTCAGCCCTCTCCTGGGGACACCAGAGTGTATTCTTGTGTTGAGAATACAAATAAAATGAGAGAGGAGAGGGAGGGAGAGAGAGAGGGAGAGAGAGAGGGAGAGAGAGAGGGAGAGAGAGAGGGAGAGAGAGAGGAGACAAGAGGCTCATGTTTTTTCCATATCAGGGCTTGTTCTCTGTGAAAAACATTGTTGTTACCAACCCATCTTGACATTGTGTTCCTCTCTGAGAGTGAGACTGGCAGCCATGCTGACCTCAAATCTAACCAATCACAACCTACCATTTATTGACCCACCACCTGCAACCTCTCTCTTTAGAAAATGATGGTGTGATGGAAGTATCAGAGACACACACACACACACACACACACACACACACGCACACACGCACGCATGTACACACACCACATACAACCTTTGTCTTCAGTAAATTATGGGGTGATGGACACATCAGAGAGCTGCTTCTCTCTCTCTCTCTCCCTCTCTCTCTCTCTCTCTGCCTCTCTCTCTCTCTCTCTCTCTCTCTCTCTCTCTCTCTCTCTCTCTCTCTCTCTCTCTCTCTCTCTCTCTCTCTCTCTCTCTCTCTCTCTCTCTCTCTCTCTCTCTCTCAATTCAATTCAATTCAAGGGCTTTATTGTCATGGGAAACATATTTTTACATTGCCAAAGCAAGTGAGGTAGATAATATACAAAAGTGAAATAAACAATAAAATGAACAGTGAACATTACACTCACAGAAGTTCCAAGAGAATAAAGACATTTCAAATGTCATATTATTTCTATATAGTGTTGTAACAATGTACAAAAGGGAAAATAAAAAAAATAAATAAGCATAAATAAGCAGTTGTATTTACAATGGTGAGTGTTCTTCACTGGTTGCCCTTTTCTCGTGGCAACAGGTCACACATCTTGCTGCTGTGATGTCACACTGTGGAATTTCACCCAGTAGATATGGGAGTTTATCAAAATCGGGTTTGTTTTCAAATTCTTTGTGGATCTGTGTAATCTGAGGGAAATATGTGTCTCTATGGTCATACATTTGTCTGGAGGTTTAGAAGTGCAGCTCAGTTTCCACCTCATTTTGTGGGCAGTGTGCACATAGCCTGTCTTCTCTTGAGAGCCAGGTCTGTCTACGGCGACCTTTCTCAATAGCAAGGCTATGCTCACTGAGTCTGTACATTGTCAAAGCTTTCCTTAATTTTGGGTCAGTCAGTGGTCGGTATTCTGCCGCTGTGTACTCTCTGTTTAGGGCCAAACAGCATTCCAGTTGGCTCTGTTTTTTGTTGTTATTTCTTTCTCTCTCTCTCTCTCTCTCTCTCTCTCTCTCTCTCTCTCTCTCTCTCTCTCTCTCTCTCTCTCTTTCTCTCTCTCGCTTCCATGGTGCTTGTTTGGCTCCTTGATTACTTTAAGTATCAAAGAGAGGTCTCTTAATGGGCCATGTAGCCTATTTATCTCACACACACACACACACACACACACACACACACACACACACACACACACACACACACACACACACACACACACACACACACACACACACACACACACACACACACACACACACACACACACACACACACACACACACAGTCCTCCGAGTCATTTACAAATTCCCCGTTATGCTTGCTGGCATCCTAACTGTGATGCCTAGAGGCTGAGCAGAGCTCCAGAGCTCCATTCCGAGAGGGGGAAGAGAGACTCTCTGACTCCCAGACACGCTGCCTGTCACTGGGCCACGCTGCATCTGGGCCTGGGGGGGCTCTCCTCTCTGCTGTCTTTGGCAGCTGCCTGGTAGTGGAGGAAGGCTGACATTTGTTTGTGTGTCTGTGTGTTGTGTGTCTGTGTGTCTGTGTGTTTGTGTGTCTGTGTGTCTGTGTGTGTGTGTCTGTGTGTTTGTGTGTGTGTGTTTGTATGTCTGTGTGTGTGTGTGTGTGTTTGTTTGTGTGTGTGTGTTTGTATATGTGTGTGTGTTTGTTTGTGTTTGTGTGTGTGTGTGTTTGTATGTATGTGTGTGTGTTTGTTTGTGTGTGTGTGTGTTTGTATGTATGTGTGTGTGTGTGTTTGTATGTCTGTGAGTGTGTGTGTGTGTGTATGTGTGTGTGTGTGTGTGTTTGTATGTCTCTGTGTGTGTGTGTGTGTGTTTGTATGTCTGTGTGTGTGTGTGTGTGTGTGTGTGTGTGTGTGTGTGTTTGCATATCTGTGTTTGTGTTAGTGTGTCTGTGTGTGTGTGTGTGTTTGTATGTCTGTGTGTGTGTGTGTGTGTGTTTGTATGTCTGTGAGTGTGTGTGTGTGTGCGTGTGTGTGCGTGTGTGTGTGTGTTTGTATGTGTGTTTGTATGTGTGTTTGTATGTCTGTGTGTGTCTGTGTGTGTGTGTGTGTGTGTGTGTGTGTGTATTCAGGCCTGGCTGGGTCTGCCTCTGGGTTCTTTTGGCTCCAGTTCTGATCAGTATTGTTTTGAACCAGTACCAGCTCCTCCCTCCGTCCCTCCCTACTGGGCCGGCTCACGGGGAACCTGCTAGTGTTTCTTCTGTTATTTATTTCTCTCTCTCTCTCTCTCTCTCTCTCTCTCTCTCTCTCTCTCTCTCTCCTTCTCTCTCTCTCCTTCTCTCTCTCCTCTTCTCTCTCCCTCTCTCTCTCTCTCTCTCCTTCTCTCTCTCCTTCTCTCTCTCTCTCTCTCTCTCTCTCTCTCCTTCTCTCTCTTTCTCTCTCTCTCCCTCTCTCTCTCCTTCTCTCTCTCTCCTTCTCTCTCTCCTTCTCTCTCTCTCATTCTCTCTCTCCTTCTCTCTCCCTCTCTCTCTCTCTCTCTCTCTCTCTCTCTCTCTCCTTCTCTCTCTCTCCTTCTCGCTCTATCTCCTTCTCTCTCTCCTTCTCTCTCTCTCCTTCTCGCTCTATCTCCTTCTCTCTCTCTTCTCTCTCTCTCTCTCTCTCTCTCTCTCTCTCTCTCTCTCTCTCTCTCTCTCTCTCTCTCTCTCTCTCTCTCTCTCTCTCTCTCTCCTTCTCTCTTCTCTCTCTCTCTCTCTCTCCTTCTCTCTCTCTCCTTCTCTCTCCCTCTCTCTCTCTCTCTCTCTCTCCTTCTCTCTCTCCTCTCTCTCTCTCTCTCTCTTCTCTCTCTCTCTCTCTCTCTCTCTCTCCTTCTCTCTCTTTCTCTCTCTCTCCCTCTCTCTCTCCTCTCTCTCTCATTCTCTCTCTCTCTCCTCTCTCTCTCCTTCTCTCTCTCCCTCTCTCTCTCTCTCTCTGTCTCTCTCTCTCTCTGTCTCTCTCTTTCTCTCTCTCTCTCTCTCTCTCAATTCAATTCAAGGGCTTTATTGGCATGGGAAACATGTGTTAACATTGCCAAAGCAAGTGAGGTAGATAATATATAAAGTGAAATAAACAATATAAATTAACAGTAAACATTACACATACAGAAGTTTCAAAACAATAAAGACATTACAAATGTCATATTATATATACAGTGTTTTAACAATGTACAAATGGTTAAAGGACACAAGATAAAATAAATCTCTCTCTTAGTCTCTCTCTCTCTCTTAGTCTCTGTCTGTCTTTCTCTCTGTCTCTCTGAAACCTATATCTCTCCGTATCTCTCTCCCCCCCTCTCAGTCTCTCTCCACTTCTCATATAAGAGAGGTAGGTTTAGCACTAGACTCACACCAGCCCAGCCCCCTCCCCCTTTTCTTATTCTGTTTTGACAAGTGTAGCTACCCCGTCATGGTGAATTAATTGACTGTTGCTTTGAAGCCAGGGGTCTTGGGACTTGGTGTAAGTGGACGCTGGGTCTACAAAACATTAAGAACACCTGCTCTTTCCATGGCATAGACTGACCAGGTGAATCCAGGTGAACGCTGTGGTGAATCCCTGTGGAACACTTTCAACACCTTGTAGAGTCTGTGGCCCAACACATTGAGGCTGTTCTGAGGGCAAAAGGAGGAGGGTGCTGAATAAGTGAGTATTAGGAAGGTGTTGCTAATGTTTGGTGTACTCAGTGTACTCTATATGTACAGTGTACTCAGTGTACTTTATATGTACAGTGTACTCAGTGTACTCTATATGTACAGTGTACTCAGTGTACTCTATATGTACAGTGTACTCAGTGTACTCTATATGTACAGTGTACTCAGTGTACTCTATATGTACAGTGTACTCAGTGTACTCTATATGTACAGTGTACTCAGTGTACTCTATATGTACAGTGTACTCAGTGTACTCTATATGTACAGTGTACTCAGTGTACTTTATATGTACAGTGTACTCAGTGTACTCTATATGTACAGTGTACTCAGTGTACTCTATATGTACAGTGTACTCGGTGTACTCTATATGTACAGTGTACTCAGTGTACTCTATATGTACAGTGTACTCGGTGTACTCTATATGTACAGTGTACTCGGTGTACTCTATATGTACAGTGTACTCAGTGTACTCTATATGTACAGTGTACTCAGTGTACTCTATATGTACAGTGTACTCGGTGTACTCTATATGTACAGTGTACTCGGTGTACTCTATATGTACAGTGTACTCGGTGTACTCTATATGTACAGTGTACTCAGTGTACTCTATATGTACAGTGTACTCGGTGTACTCTATATGTATAGTGTACTCAGTGTACTCCATATGTACAGTGTACTCTATGTACAGTGTACTCTGTGCACTCTATATGTACAGTGTACTCTATATGTACAGTGTACTCAGTGTACTCTACATGTACAGTGTACTCAGTGTACTTTATATGTACAGTGTACTCAGTGTACTCTATATGTACAGTGTACTCAGTGTACTCTATATGTACAGTGTACTCGGTGTACTCTATATGTACAGTGTACTTGGTGTACTCTATATGTACAGTGTACTCGGTGTACTCTATATGTACAGTGTACTCGGTGTACTCTATATGTACAGTGTACTCAGTGTACTCTATATGTACAGTGTACTCAGTGTACTCTATATGTACAGTGTACTCAGTGTACTCTATATGTACAGTGTACTCAGTGTACTCTATATGTACAGTGTACTCAGTGTACTCTATATGTACAGTGTACTCAGTGTACTCTATATGTACAGTGTACTCAGTGTACTCTATATGTACAGTGTACTCAGTGTACTCTATATGTACAGTGTACTCAGTGTACTCTATATGTACAGTGTACTCAGTGTACTCTATATGTACAGTGTACTCAGTGTACTCTATATGTACAGTGTACTCAGTGTACTCTATATGTACAGTGTACTCAGTGTACTCTATATGTACAGTGTACTCAGTGTACTCTATATGTACAGTACAGTACTCAGTGTACTCTATATGTACAGTGTACTCAGTGTACTCTATATGTACAGTGTACTCAGTGTACTCAGTGTACTCAGTGTACAGTGCATTTGGAAAGTATTCAGACCTCTTGCCTTTCTAAACATTTGTTAGGTTACAGGCTTATTCTAAAATGGATGAAATAGCTTTTTTTCCTCATCCATCTACACACAATACCCTGTCCATCCTGTTTCCATTGATCATCCTTGAGATGTTTCTACAACTTGATTGGAGTCCACATGTGGTAAATTCAATTGATTGGACATGATTTGGAAAGGCACATACCTGTCTATATAAGGTCTCACAGTTCCACAGTTGACAGTGCACGTCAGAGCAAAAACCAAGCTATGAGGTCGAAATCCGAGACAGCATTGTGTTGAGGCACAGATCTGGGGAAAGGAACCAAAACATTTCCTCAGCATTGAAGGTCCCTAAGAACACAGTGGCCTCTTAAATGGAAGAAGTTTGGAAACACCAAGACTCTTCCTAGAGCTGGCCGCCCGGCCAAACTGAGCAATCAGTGAAGGGCCTTGGTTTGGGAGGTGACCAAGAACCTGATGGTTACTCTGACAGAGCTCCAGACTTCCTCTATGGAGATGGGAGAACTTTCCAGAAGGACAACCATCTCTGCAGCACTCCATCAATCAGGCCTTTATGGTAGAGTGGCCAGACGGAAGGCACTCCTCAGTAAAAGTCACATGACAGCCCGCTTGGTGTTTGCCAAAAGGCACCTAAAGACTCTCAGACCATTGAAAAACAAGATTCTCTGGTCTAATAAAACCAAGATGGAACTCTTTGGCCTGAATGCCAAGCATCACATCTGGAGGAAACCTGGCATCATCCCTACGGTGACGCATGGTGGTGGCAGCATCATGCTGTGGGGATGTTTTTCAGAGGCAGGGACTGGGAAACTAGTCAGGATCAAGGGAAAGATGAAGAGAGCAATGTACAAAGAGATCCTTGATGAAAACCTGTTCCAGAGCGCTCAGGACCTCAGACTGGGGCGAAGGTTCACCCTCCAACAGGACAACGACCCTAAACACACAGCCAAGACAACGCAGAGTGGCTTCAGGACAAGTCTCTGAATATCCTTGAGTGGCCCAGCTATAGTCCAGACTTGAACCCGATCTGAAAATAGCTGTGCAGTGACGCTCCCCATCCAACCTGTCAGAACTTTAGAGGATCTGCAGAGAAGAATGGGAGAAACTCCCCAAATACAGTTGTGCCAAGCTGGTAGCGTCATACCCAAGAAAACACGAGGTTGTAATCGCTGCTGAAGGTGCTCCAACAAAATACTGAGTCTGAATACTTATGTAAATGGGATATTTCAGTTTTTATTTTAGAAGTGTGCAAAGATGTATTTTTGCTTTGTCATTATGGGGATTGTGTGTAGAAAATTGATTTAATCAATTTTAGAATAAGGCTGTAACGTAACAAAATGTGGAAACAAGAGGAGAGAGAGAGGTAGAGAGAGGTAGAGAGAGGTAGAGAGAGAGGTAGAGAGAGAGGTAGAGAGGTAGAGAGAGGTAGAGAGAGAGAGGTAGAGAGAGGTAGAGAGAGAGGGAGAGAGAGGTAGGGAGAGAGGTAGAGAGAGAGGTAGAGAGAGAGGTAGAGAGAGGTAGAGAGAGGCAGAGAGAGAGGCAGAGAGAGAGGCAGAGAGAGAGGTAGAGAGAGAGGTAGAGAGAGAGAGAGAGAGAGTGGGAGAGGTAGTTAAGAGAGAGAGAGAGGGAGAGGTAGTTAAGAGAGAGAGAGAGGGAGAGGTAGTTAAGAGAGAGAGACAGAGAGAGAGAGTGTGTGATTGTATAAGTGTAAGAGTGGGAATGATTTACTTGATGATACCCAGAAACACAGACATCCTCTGTACTAGCTGATACAGCTGTTCTACAGTTAACTTCCGGCAGTGTTGGTAGAGGTGTGGCTGTAGATTCTCTGTTGTAGCACACAGAGAGCTGCTACTGTGTAACAGTTAAATAGATTCTGCTGTTGTAAACTTTTTAGCCAATAGTTCTGAAAGTAAATTAGTCTAAAATGGTCCCCAAAATGCTTATGTGCAGATACATGCACCATGTCATTGCTGATTCTCTCTGCTGTGTGTACATATTGCTAGCTGTTACTCAAATGGTGAGTGGCTGCTAGCTCATTGGCTTGAGCTCCTATTGCTCTCCTTAGCTTGGCTCAGCTTGGCTCTCCTTAGCTTGGCTCAGCTTGGCTCACCGTAGCTTGGCTCAGCTTGGCTCTCCTTAGCTTGGCTCACCTTAGCTTGGCTCAGCTTGGCTCAACTTAGTTTGGCTCAGCTTGGCTCTCCTCAACTTGGCTCACCTTAGCTTGGCTCAGCTTGGCTCTCCTTAGCTTGGCTCACCATAGCTTGGCTCAGTTTGGCTCACCTTAGCTTGGCTCAGCTTGGCTCACCTTAGCTTGGCTCTGCTTGGCTCTCCTCAGCTTGGCTCTACTTAGCTTGGCTCAGTTTGGCTCTCCTTAGCTTAGCTCAGTTTGTCTCACCTTGTCACCTTGGCCTGTGTTCTCTGGGGTCAGTGATGCCTGTTGAGTGCATTGTGTTAGAGGACAGACGAGAGGTCGACCGATTATGATTTTTCAACGCCGATACCAATTATTGGAGGACCAAAAAAAAGCCAATATCGATTAATAGGCCAATTTTTAAATATATACATATTTGTAATAATGAAAATTACAACAATACTGAATGAACACTTTTTTATTTTAACTTAATATAATACATCAATAAAATCAATTTAGTCTCAAATAAATAATGAAACATGTTCAATTTGGTTTAAATAATGCAAAAACACAGTGTTGGTGAAAAGTAAAAGTGCAATATGTGCCATGTAAGAAAGCTAACGTTTAAGTTAATTGCTCCGAACATGAGAACATATGAAAGCTGGTGGTTCCTTCAATATTCCCAGGTAAGAAGTTTTAGGTTGTAGTTATTATAGGAATTATAGGACTATTTCTCTCTATACCATTTGTATTTCATTTACCTTTGACTATTGGATGTTCTTATAGGCACTATAGTATTGCCAGCCTAATCTTGGGAGTTGATAGGCTTGAAGTCATAAACAGCTCAATGCTTGAAGCACAGCAAAGAGCTGCTGGCAAATGCAGGAAAGTGCTGTTTGAATGAATGCTTACGAGCCTGCTGCTGCCTACCACCCCTCAGTCAGACTGCTCTATCAAATCATATACTTAATTATAACATAATAACACACAGAAATGCAAGCCTCTGGTCATTAATATGGTAGAATCAGGAAACTATCATTTTGAAAACAAAACGTTTATTCTTTCATTGAAATACGCAACCGTTCTGTATTTTATCTAACGGGTGGCATCCATAAGTCTAAATATTACTGTTACATTGCACAACTTTCAATGTTATGTCATAATTATGTACAATTCTGGCAAATTAATCATGGTCTTTGTTAAGAAGAAATGGTCTTCACACAGTTCGCAACGAGCCAGACGGCCCAAACTGTTGCATATACCCTGACTCTGATTGCACAGAACGCAACGAGCCAGGCGGCCCAAACTGCTGCATATACCCTGACTCTGATTGCACAGTTCACAACGAGCCAGGCGGCCCAAACTGCTGCATATACCCTGACTCTGATTGCACAGAACGCAACGAGCCAGGCGGCCCAAACTGCTGCATATACCCTGACTTTGATTGCACAGAACGCAACGAGCCAGGCGGCCCAAACTGCTGCATATACCCTGACTCTGATTGCACAGTTCACAACGAGCCAGGCGGCCCAAACTGCTGCATATACCCTGACTCTGATTGCACAGAACGCAACGAGCCAGGCGGCCCAAACTGCTGCATATACCCTGACTCTGATTGCACAGAACGCAAGAGACGTGACAATTTCCCTTGTTATTCAGAAATTCATGTTAGCAGGCAATATTAACTAAATATGCAGGTTTAAAAATATATACTTGTGTATTGATTTAAGAAAGGCATTGATGTTTATGGTTAGGTACATTGGTGCAACGACAGTGCTTTTTTCGCAAATGCGCTTGTTAAATCATCACCCGTTTGGCGAAATAGGCTGTGATTCAATGATAAATTAACATTCATCGAATTGATTATATGCAACGCAGGACAAGCTAGATAAACTAGTAATATCATCAACCATGTGTAGTTAACTAGTGATAATGTTAAGATTGTTTTTTATAAGTTAAGTTTAATGCTAGCTAGCAACTTACCTTGGCTCCTTGCTACACTCGTGTAACAGGTAGTCAGCCTGCCACACAGTCTCCTCATGGATTGCAATGTAATCGGCCATAATCGGTGTCCAAAAATGTTAGTTACCGATTGTTATGAAAACTTGAAATCGGCCCTAATTAATCGGCAATTGCGATTAATCGGTCGACCTCTAGTACAGACCGGAGAGCTCACCTTGTTTCCTCTAAAGGACCCCTTGTCTTTCTGGGGGACAGACAGGAGCTGTGAGGCTTGATTGGACAGGAGTTGACAGAGTGAGATTCTATTGGATCTGACAGTTGCCATGTGCAACTTGATCACATCTGGCTGCCCGCTCTACTTTCTCATTGGTCCCTGAAGCAGGAGCTCTGAAAAACAAAATACCTCTTTTGGGTCTGGCCATGGAGCATGTGCTACTGGAGACACTGGTGTGTGTCTAGAAGTGTGTGTGTGTGGAAGTGCGTTTGCACGTGTTTGTGTGTGTCGTAATGAGCGTGTGTCTCTTTTGTGCTGGCCAAGCTCTTTCTAGCCAGACTTCAACCCATCCATTCTGCTGAGGTGGGGGGGTCTATGTACTGCGGATGGATGTACTGAGACACTGATGATATATATATAGAGAGAGAGAGAACACTAAATCCCATCCGATACTGTACAAATCAAATCAGCATAGATGTGTAACTCTGACTGTGTCCCAAAAGGCACCCTATTCCCTTTATAAACTCAGAAAAAAAGAAGCTCACTGTCAACTGCCTTTATTTTCAGCAAACTTAACATGTGGAAATATTTGTATGAGCAAGATTCAACAACTGAGACATAAACTAAACAAGGTCCACAGACATGTGACTAACAGAAATGGAATAATGTGTTCCTGAACAAAGGGGGGGTCAAAATCAAAAGTAACAGTCAGTATCTGGTGTGGCCACCAGCTGCATTAAGTACTGCAGTGCATCTCCTCTTCATGGACTGCACCAGATTTGCCAGTTCTTGCTATGAGATGTTTCCCCACTCTTCCACCAAGGCACCTGCAAGTTCCCAGACATTTCTGGGGGAAATGGCCTTAGCCCTCACCCTCCGATCCAACAGGTCCCAGACGTGCTCAATGGGATTGAGATCTGGGCTCTTCTCTGGCCATGGCAGAACACTGACATTCCTGTCTTGCAGGAAATCACAAACAGAACGAGCAGTATGGCTGGTGGCATTGTCATGCTGGAAGGCCATGTCAGGATGAGCCTGCAGGAAGGGTACCACATGAGGGAAAAGGGATGTCTTCCCTGTAATGCACAGCGTTGTGATTGCCTGCAATGACAACAATCTCAGTCCGATGACACTGTGACACACCGCCCCAGACCATGACGGACCCTCCACCTCCAAATCGATCCCGCTCCAGAGTACAGGCCTTGGTTTAATGCTCATTCCTTCGACGATAAATGCAAATCCGACCATCATCCATGGTGAGACAAATCCGTGACTCGTCAGTGAAGAGCAATTTTTGCCAGTCCTGTCTGGTCCAGCGACTGTGGGTTTGTGCCCATAGGTGACGTTGTTGCCAGTGATGCCTACAAGCCCTCTGCCCAGCCTCTCTCGGCCTATTGCCTATTATTATTTTCCACTATAATTGAGAATTTCAATAAGCATTTTTCTACGGCTGGCCATGCTTTCCACCTGGCTACTCCTACCCAGGTCAACAGCACTGCACCCCCCACAGCAACTCGCCCAAGCCTTCCCCATTTCTCCTTCTCCCAAATCCAGTCAGCTGATGTTCTGAAAGAGCTGCAAAATCTGGACTCCTACAAATCAGCCAGGCTAGACAATCTGGACCCTTTCTTTCTAAAATTATCTGACGAAATTATTGCCACCCCTATTGATAGCCTGTTTAACCTCTCTTTCGTGTCGTCTGAGATTCCCAAAGATTGGAAAGCATCTGCGGTCATCCCCCTCTTCAAAGGGGGGGACCATCTTGACCCAAACTGCTACAGACCTATATCTATCCTACCCTGCCTTTCTAAGGTCTTCGAAAGCCAAGTCAACAAACAGATTACCGGCCATTTCGATTTCTCACCATACCCTCTCTGCTATGCAATCTGGTTTCAGAGCTGGTCATGGGTGCACCTCAGCCACGCTCAAGGTCCTAAACGATATCATAACCGCCATCGATAAGAAATATTACCGTGCAGCCGTATTCATAAGTCTGGCCGAGGCTTTCGACTCTGTCAATCACCACATCCTCATCGGCAGACTCGACAGCCTTGGTTTCTCAAATGATTGCCTCGCCTGATTCACCAACAACTTCTCTGATAGAGTTCAGTGTGTCAAATCGGAGAGTCTGCTGTCCGGACCTCTGGCAGTCTCTATGGGGGTGCCACAGGGTTCAATTCTTGGACCGACTCTCTTCTCTGTATACATCAATGATGTCGCTCTTGCTGCTAGTCTCTGGTCTCTGATCCACCTCTATGCAGATGACACCATTCTGTATACTTCTGTCCCTTCTTTGGACACTGTGTTAACAACCCTCCAGGCAAGCTTCAATGCCATAAAATTCTCCTTCCGTGGCCTCCAATTGCTCTTAAATACAAGTAAAACTAAATGCATGCTCTTCAACCGATCGCTGCCTGCACCTGCCCGCCTGTCCAACATCACTACTCTGGACGGCTCTGACTTAGAATACGTGGACAACTACAAATACCTAGGTGTCTGGCTCGACTGTAAACTCTCATTCCAGACCCACATCAAACATCTCCAATCCAAAGTTAAATCTAGAATTGGCTTCCTATTTCGCAACAAAGCATCCTTCACTCATGCTGTCAAACATACCCTCGTAAAACTGACCATCCTACCAATCCTCGACTTTGACGATGTCATTTACAAAATAGCCTCCAATATACCCTACTCAACAAATTGGATGCAGTCTACCACAGTCCCATCCGTTTTGTCACCATAGCCCCATATACTACCCACCATTGTGACCTGTACACTCTCGTTGGCTGGCCCTCGCTTCATACCCACTGGCTCCATGTCATCTACAAGACCCTGCTAGGTAAAGTCCCCCCTTATCTCAGCTCGCTGGTCACCATAGCATCACCCACCTGTAGCACGCGCTCCAGCAGGTATATCTCTCTGGTCACCCCCAAAACCAATTCTTTCTTTGGCCGCCTCTCCTTCCAGTTCTCTGCTGCCAATGACTGGAACTAACTACAAAAATCTCTGAAACTGGAAACACTTATCTCCCTCACTAGCTTTAAGCACCAGCTGTCAGAGCAGCTCACAGATTACTGCACCTGTACATAGCCCACCTATAATTTAGCCCAAACAACTACCTCTTTCCCTACTGTATTATTTTGCTCCTTTGCACCTCATTATTTCTATTTCTACTTTGCACATTCTTCCATTGCAAATCTACCATTCCAGTGTTTTACTTGCTATATTGTATTTACTTTGCCA
>NW_027014485.1:187500-215000 GCF_036934945.1 Oncorhynchus masou masou | reverse complement strand
TGTAGGACAGTTCGTGCCTGAAACAGTTCCTAGCCTCAAACCAAAACAGTAACTCTTTCTCGCTTTCAAATCAAATCTAATTAAATTGTATTTGTCACATGCTTAGTAGACAGCAGGTGTAGACCAACAGGGAAATGCTTAATTACTACAGTCCTTCCCAGCAATATAGAGAACAAGAAAATAGAGAAATACTAGAAAAGTAAAACAAGTAATAATAAAAGTAGTAATAAATACACAATGAGTAACAATAACTTTGCTATATACACAGGGTACGAGTACTGAGTCAATGTGCAGAGGTACGAGGTAATTGAGGTCGATATGTACGTATAACTAGGAATGAAGTGACAAGACAACAGGGTAGATAATTAACAGTAACAGCAGTGTATGTGATGAGTCTGAAAAGGGTCAATGCCGATAGTCCTGGTATCTATTGGTCAACTATTCAACTATTTAACAGTCTTATCTATTGGTTAACTATTCAACTATTTAACAGTCTTATGGATTGGTGAACTATTTAACTAACTATTTAGCAGTCTTGTGGATTGGTGAACTATTTAACTAACTATTTAGCAGTCTTATGGATTGGTGAACTATTTAACTAACTATTCAACTAACTATTTAGCAGTCTTGTGGATTGGTGAACTATTCAACTAACTATTTAGCAGTCTTATGGATTGGTGAACTATTTAACTAACTATTCAACTAACTATTTAGCAGTCTTGTGGATTGGTTAACTATTTAACTAACTATTTAGCAGTCTTATGGATTGGTGAACTATTTAACTAACTATTCAACTAACTATTTAGCAGTCTTGTGGATTGGTGAACTATTCAACTAACTATTTAGCAGTCGTATGGATTGGTGAACTATTTAACTAACTATTCAACTAACTATTTAGCAGTCTTATGGCTTGGGGGTAGAAGTCGTTCAGGGTCCTGTTGGTTCCAGACTTGGTGTATCGGTACCACTTCCCGTGCGTTAGCAGAGAGAACAGTCTATGACTTAGATGGCTGGAGTCAATTTTTAGGGTCTTCCTCTGACACCTCCTGGTATAGAGGTGCTGGATGTCAGGGAGCTCGGTCCCAGTGATGTATTGGGCTGTACGCACTACCCTCTGTAGCGCCTTGTAGTCGGATGCCAAGAAGTTGCCATACCAAGTGGTAGTGCAGCCATACCAAGTGGTGATGCAGCCATACCAAGTGGTGCTGCAGCCATACCAAGTGGTAATGCAGCCATACCAAGTGGTGATGCAGCCATATCAAGTGGTGATGCAGCCATACCAAGTGGTGCTGCAGCCATACCAAGAGGTGATGCAGCTATACCAAGTGGTGATGCAGCCAAACCAAGTGGTGATGCAGCCATACCAAGTGGTGATGCAGCCATATCAAGTGGTGATGCAGCTATACCAAGTGGTAATGCAGCCATACCAAGTGGTGATGCAGCCATATCAAGTGGTGATGCAGCTATACCAAGTGGTGATGCAGCCATACCAAGTGGTGATGCAGCCATACCAAGTGGTGATGCAGCCATATCAAGTGGTGATGCAGCCATACCAAGTGGTGATGCAGCCATACCAAGAGGTGATGCAGCTATACCAAGTGGTAATGCAGCCATACCAAGTGGTGATGCAGCCATACCAAGTGGTGATGCAGCCATACCAAGTGGTGATGCAGCCATATCAAGTGGTGATGCAGCCATACCAAGTGGTGATGCAGCCATACCAAGTAGTGATGCAGCCATATCAAGTGGTGATGCAGCTATACCAAGTGGTAATGCAGCCATACCAAGTGGTGATGCAGCCATACCAAGTGGTGATGCAGCTATACCAAGCGGTGATGCAGCTATACCAAGCAGTGATGCAGCCATATCAAGTGGTGATGCAGCCATACCAAGTGGTGATGCAGCCATATCAAGTGGTGATGCAGCCATACCAAGTGGTGATGCAGCCATACCAAGTAGTGATGCAGCCATATCAAGTGGTGATGCAGCTATACCAAGTGGTAATGCAGCCATACCAAGTGGTGATGCAGCCATACCAAGTGGTGATGCAGCTATACCAAGCGGTGATGCAGCTATACCAAGCGGTGATGCAGCCATATCAAGTGGTGATGCAGCCATATCAAGTGGTGATGCAGCTATACCAAGTGGTGATGCAGCTATACCAAGCGGTGATGCAACTATACCAAGAGGTGATGCAGCCATACCAAGAGGTGATACAGCCATACCAAGCGGTGATGCAGCTATACCAAGCGGTGATGCAGCCATACCAAGTGGTGATGCAGCCATACCAAGTGGTGATGCAGCCATAACAAGTGGTGATGCAGCTATACCAAGTGGTAATGCAGCCATACCAAGTGGTGATACAGCCATACCAAGCGGTGATGCAGCTATACCAAGTGGTGATGCAGCCATACCAAGTGGTGATGCAGCCATACCAAGTGGTGATGCAGCCATATCAAGTGGTGATACAGCCATACCAAGCGGTGATGCAGCTATACCAAGTGGTGATGCAGCCATACCAAGTGGTGATGCAGCCATACCAAGTGGTGATGCAGCCATACCAAGTGGTGATACAGTCATACCAAACGGTGATGCAGCTATACCAAGTGGTGATGCAGCCATACCAAGTGGTGATGCAGCCATACCAAGTGGTGATGCAGCCATATCAAGTGGTGATGCAGCTATACCAAGTGGTGATGCAGCTATACCAAGCGGTGATGCAACTATAACAAGAGGTGATGCAGCCATACCAAGAGGTGATGCAGCCATACCAAGAGGTGATGCAGCTATACCAAGTGGTGATGCAGCCATACCAAGTGGTGATGCAGCCATACCAAGAGGTGATGCAGCTATATACCAAGTGGTGATGCAGCTATACCAAGCGGTGATGCAACCATACCAAGTGGTGATGCAGCCATATCAAGAGGTGATGCAGCTATACCAAGTGGTGATGCAGCCATACCAAGTGGTGATGCAGCCATACCAAGAGGTGATGCAGCTATACCAAGTGGTGATGCAGCTATACCAAGCGGTGATGCAGCCATACCAAGTGGTGATGCAGCTATACCAAGTGGTGATGCAGCTATACCAAGTGGTGATGCAGCTATACCAAGTGGTGATGCAGCCATACCAAGAGGTAATGCAGCTATACCAAGAGGTGATGCAGCTATACCAAGTGGTGATGCAGCTATACCAAGTGGTGATGCAGCAATACCAAGTGGTGATGCAGCTATACCAAGTGGTGATGCAGCTATACCAAGTGGTGATGCAGCCATACCAAGTGGTGATGCAGCCATACCAAGTGGTGATGCAGCCATACCAAGTGGTGATGCAGCTATACCAAGTGGTGATGCAGCTATACCAAGAGGTGATGCAGCTATACCAAGTGGTGATGCAGCCATACCAAGAGGTGATGCAGCTATACCAAGTGGTGATGCAGCTATACCAAGTGGTGATGCAGCTATACCAAGTGGTGATGCAGCTATACCAAGTGGTGATGCAGCCATACCAAGTGGTGATGCAGCTATACCAAGTGGTGATGCAGCTATACCAAGTGGTGATGCAGCTATACCAAGTGGTGATGCAGCTCTACCAAGTGGTGATGCAGCTATACCAAGTGGTGATGCAGCCATACCAAGTGGTGATGCAGCTATACCAAGTGGTGATGCAGCTATACCAAGTGGTGATGCAGCTATACCAAGTGGTGATACAGCCATACCAAGTGGTGATGCAGCTATACCAAGTGGTGATGCAGCCATACCAAGAGGTGATGCAGCTACACCAAGTGGTGATGCAGCCATACCAAGTGGTGATGCAGCTATACCAAGTGGTGATGCAGCTATACCAAGTGGTGATGCAGCTATACCAAGAGGTGATGCAGCTATACCAAGTGGTGATACAGCCATACCAAGAGGTGATGCAGCCATACCAAGTGGTGATGCAGCTATACCAAGTGGTGATGCAGCCATACCAAGTGGTGATGCAGCTATACCAAGAGGTGATGCAGCTATACCAAGTGGTGATACAGCCATACCAAGAGGTGATGCAGCCATACCAAGTGGTGATGCAGCTATACCAAGTGGTGATACAGCCATACCAAGAGGTGATGCAGCCATACCAAGAGGTGATGCAGCTATACCAAGTGGTGATACAGCCATACCAAGAGGTGATGCAGCCATACCAAGAGGTGATGCAGCTATACCAAGTGGTGATGCAGCTATACCAAGTGGTGATGCAGCTATACCAAGTGGTGATGCAGCTATACCAAGTGGTGATACAGCCATACCAAGAGGTGATGCAGCCATACCAAGAGGTGATGCAGCTATACCAAGTGGTGATACAGCCATACCAAGAGGTGATGCAGCTATACCAAGTGTTCTCCAAGCTTTCTCTCCCCATCCCAGTGTTCCTATGCCCAACTCACCATGTTTGAAACCGAGGGCAGTGGCAGTTATATCTGTGTGGTACCCTCACCCCGGCCCCTTCATCCAGAGCTTACTGTTCCCTGGAGTCCTGTTGCTGTATTTGGGATGATCATTCCTTCCTTTAACTCTGTCTTTTTCCTCTGATGCTCTTGGACAATGACAAGCCAGGCGTAGAGAAAGGTCCCTGTTTCAGAACTGATAGGAAGAGAAGTGCCTCCACGTATAGTCTAGACAAAACAATGACACTGTGTATGAGAGGAGAGGAGGAGGAGAGAGGAGAGGAGCGGAGAGGAGAAGAGCAGAGAGGAGGAGAGGAGAAGGAGGAGCGGAGGAGCGAGGAGGAAAGGAGATGAGGAGAGGAGAGGAGAGAAGGAGTGGAGAGGAGAGGAGAGAAGGAGTGGAGAGGAGAGAAGCAGAAGATGCACATATCAGATGTAATCAGTGTTCTGTCTGTGATTTGAGTGAGATTTCCTGTCACTGTCCCTCAGAGACACACAGCCTCTTTAATTCTGCAGGGGACACCAGGGGACTGCTTAGCCCCACTAGGGCTGCCCAAACCTGAGTCACTGTCACCATCCTCTCCTCTCCTCCAAGAACTAGAGAGACATCCGCTAGTGTTTGTCCACCAGTCTAGATCTGCCCTGTACTCTACCAGTGTCTGTCCACCAGTCTAGATCTGTCCTGTACTCTACCAGTGTCTGTCCACCAGTCTAGATCTGTCCTGTACTCTACCAGTGTCTGTCCACCAGTCTAGATCTGTCCTGTACTCTACCAGTGTCTGTCCACCAGTCTAGATCTGTCCTGTACTCTACCAGTGTCTGTCCACCAGTCTAGATCTGTCCTGTACTCTACCAGTGTCTGTCCACCAGTCTAGATCTGTCCTGTACTCTACCAGTGTCTGTCCACCAGTCTAGATCTGTCCTGTACTCTACTAGTGTCTGTCCACCAGTCTAGAGGTAGTAACCAATACAGCTAACTGACGTGTAGTCTAGTAACCAATACAGCTAACTGACGTGTAGTCTAGTAACCAATACAGCTAACTGACATGTAGCCTAGTAACCAATACAGCTAAATGACGTGTAGTCTAGTAACCAATACAGCTAACTGACATGTAGTCTAGTAACCAATACAGCTAACTGACATGTAGTCTTGTAACCAATACAGCTAACTGACGTGTAGTGTAGTAACCAATACAGCTAACTGACATGTAGTCTAGTAACCAATACAGCTAACTGACGTGTAGTCTAGTAACCAATACAGCTAACTGACGTGTAGTCTAGTAACCAATACAGCTAACTGACATGTAGCCTAGTGCTATAAGACATAACCTATACAGCTAACTGACATGTAGTCTAGTAACCAATACAGCTAACTGATGTGTAGTCTAGTAACCAATACAGCTAACTGACGTGTAGTCTAGTAACCAATACAGCTAACTGACATGTAGCCTAGTGCTATAAGACATAACCTATACAGCTAACTGACATGTAGCCTAGTTGCCAATACAGCTAACTGACGTGTAGCCCAGTTACCAATACATCTAACTGACATGTAGCCCAGTTACCAATACATCTAACTGACTTGTAGCCTAGTAACCAATACAGCTAATTGACATGTAGACTTGTAACCAATACAGCTAACTGACGTGTAGTCTAGTAACCAATACAGCTAACTGACATGTAGTCTAGTAACCAATACAGCTAACTGACGTGTAGTCTAGTAACCAATACAGCTAACTGACGTGTAGTCTAGTAACCAATACAGCTAACTGACGTGTAGTCTAGTAACCAATACAGCTAACTGACATGTAGCCTAGTGCTATAAGACATAACCTATACAGCTAACTGACATGTAGCCTAGTTACCAATACAGCTAACTGACGTGTAGCCCAGTTACCAATACATCTAACTGACTTGTAGCCCAGTTACCAATACATCTAACTGACTTGTAGCCAAGTTACCAATACATCTAACTTACTTGTAGCCTAGTTACCAATACAGCTAACTGATGTGTAGCCTAGTTACCAATACATCTAACTGACTTGTAGCCTAGTTACCAATACAGCTAACTGATGTGTAGCCTAGTATCCAATACAGCTAACTGACCTGTAGCCTAGTGCTATAAGACATAACCTATACAGCTAACTGACCTGTAGCCTAGTGCTATAAGACATAACCAATACAGCTAACTGACCTGTAGCCTAGTGCTATAAGACATAACCAATACAGCTAACTGATGTGTCGCCTAGTGCTATAAGACATAACCAATACAGCTAACTGACCTGTAGCCTAGTATCCAATACAGCTAACTGACCTGTAGGCTAGTATCCAATACAGCTAACTGACGTGTAGTCTAGTAACCAATACAGCTAACTGACGTGTAGTCTAGTAACCAATACAGCTAACTGACATGTAGCCTAGTGCTATAAGACATAACCTATACAGCTAACTGACATGTAGCCTTGTTGCCAATACAGCTAACTGACGTGTAGTGTAGTAACCAATACAGCTAACTGACATGTAGTCTAGTAACCAATACAGCTAACTGACGTGTAGTCTAGTAACCAATACAGCTAACTGACCTGTAGCCTAGTATCCAATACAGCTAACTGACATGTAGCCTAGTGCTATAAGACATAACCAATACAGCTAACTGACCTGTAGCCTAGTGCTATAAGACATAACCTATACAGCTAACTGACCTGTAGCCTAGTATCCAATACAGCTAACTGACATGTAGCCTAGTACTATAAGACATAACCTATACAGCTAACTGACCTGTAGCCTAGTATCCAATACAGCTAACTGACGTGTAGCCTAGTATCCAATACAGCTAACTGACCTGTAGCCTAGTATCCAATACAGCTAACTGACCTGTAGCCTAGTATCCAATACAGCTAACTGACCTGTAGCCTAGTATCCAATACAGCTAACTGACCTGTAGCCTAGTACTTTAAGACATAACCAATACAGCTAACTGACCTGTAGCCTAGTGCTTGCTATGAGCCAGGGCCAATACAGCTAACTGACCTGTAGTCTAGTGCTATAAGACATAACCTATACAGCTAACTGACCTGTAGTCTAGTGCTATAAGACATAACCAATACAGCTAACTGACCTGTAACCTAGTGCTATAAGACATAACCAATACAGCTAACTGACCTGTAGCCTAGTGCTATAAGACATAACCTATACAGCTAACTGACCTGTAGCCTAGTGCTATAAGACATAACCTATACAGCTAACTGACCTGTAGTCTAGTGCTATAAGACATAACCTATACAGCTAACTGACCTGTAGTCTAGTGCTATAAGACATAACCTATACAGCTAACTGACCTGTAGCCTAGTGCTATAAGACATAACCAATACAGCTAACTGACCTGTAGTCTAGTGCTATAAGACATAACCTATACAGCTAACTGACCTGTAGTCTAGTGCTATAAGACATAACCTATACAGCTAACTGACCTGTAGTCTAGTGCTATAAGACATAACCAATACAGCTAACTGACCTGTAACCTAGTGCTATAAGACATAACCAATACAGCTAACTGACCTGTAACCTAGTGCTATAAGACATAACCTATACAGCTAACTGACCTGTAGCCTAGTGCTATAAGACATAACCAATACAGCTAACTGACCTGTAGTCTAGTGCTATAAGACATAACCAATACAGCTAACTGACCTGTAGTCTAGTGCTATAAGACATAACCTATACAGCTAACTGACCTGTAGTCTAGTGCTATAAGACATAGCTGTATAGGTTAACTGACCTGTAGTCTAGTGCTTGCTATGAGCCAGGACCAATACAATATCGTCTAGGAAGAATAAGGCACCGTTGGGGTCAATTCCATTTCAAACCTACCAAACAAAGCCTAGCGCTATAAGACATAACCAATACAGCTAACTGACCTGTAGCCTAGTGCTATAAGACATAACCAATACAGCTCACTGACATATAGTTATTCCATTTCAAACCCATTAAATTCAAGAAGTGGAATTTCAGTTTACTTCCTGAATTGCCTGAGTTGAAGGTAAATTGATCCCGACTCTGTTTGAGTAGGTCATCTGTTTCTGAACGAGGGCAGTTAGAGTATAGGACTGATTGAGACCAGACGTATGACTTTATTTTCACTACAGTTTCATAACGTCACCGCTAGAAGCCTCCCGGCTCCATTCTAGGGGTCATTGTCCTCAATACAGGACTATATTGCTGGCCAAGTGACGTTAACTTGGGAGAGACAGAACAGGCCTTTGAAGAAATGATGTTCTGGTTTCTGTTTCATTGTGGTAGACTTCTCAACATGATGTAGAGCCTTTGGGGACCTCGTCAGGGACGAGGGAAAGGTCCTGTGGGGACGTCGTCAGGGACGACAGAGAGGTTCTGTCCCAAACGGTACCATATTCCCCTATAGGCCCTGGTCAACAGTTGTGTACTATATAGGGACTAGGGTGCCATTTGGGATGACTAAGGGGGTTTATATTTGAATGATGAAGTTGCTCTGGATAATGTTTAGTTCCATAAAAATTCAATTAAAAACAGTCATTACAATTTTTCCCAATCATTGCGGGAGACTAACATACCTGAATGCCTGAGAGATTGGAAAGGATAGCTTGTGGTTGGAAAATATAGTGTGTGTGTGTGTGTGTGTGTATGCACTGTTACCAGTATGTGCACATTTTCTTTAAGCGCAACACAATTCAACACAGGAACACAAAACAGCCCAAAAAGAGAAAAGCCTGTTGTATAGCAAGGAGAACAAATGATTTGGTAGAGGAATTGAAGAGAGCTGACAATGTGGAGAAGACTGATAGAACAGGAAGGGGAGGTGAAGGGTTTTAATGAAAAGGAAAAGAGAACAGCCCTCCCTCCCCGGGTCTGTCAATCGATCCCTGGCTTTATTAAAGCCTGTTATCCCCTGGCTCTGAGGCTGTGGACCCATCGTCACCCTCTCCATCAAACACAGACAAGACACAAAGGAGGAAGGGAGCAGGACCTTTCTTTAAAACAGAGAGAGAGAGAGAGAGAGAGAGAGAGAGAGGGAGAGAAGCACACAGGGCATTCTACACCATTAAAAAACAAATTGAAATTGAAATACCTATTAAAATTTGCCTAAAACTAATTGAGTGTGTCATTAAACCAGTTGCACTTTATGGTGTGGGGTCCACTTGCAAAACAAGATTTTACCAAATGGGACAAACACCCCATTGAAACCCAGCATGTAGAGTTCTGTAAGATTCTCCTACATGTCCAGAGGAAAACTACAAATAATTCATGCAGGGCAGAATTAGGCCAATATCCACTCATTTTAAAAACCCAAGAAAGAGCAATTAAGTTTTGGAAACATATAAAATACAGTGACCTCTCATATCATTACCAAGCCCTGCAATGCCAAGAGCTGAGCAAAGAAAAGAGTCCCCTCATCCAGCTGGTCCTGGAGCTGAGTTCACAAACCTGTTCTACTAACACACTGAAGCCTCAGGACCAGAACATCCAATCAATCAGAATAAACCAAATTACAGCACAATCAAAACAAAACGACATTGCTTATTGGGACACACAGGCACAAGCACAAAGCAAAATGCAGTGCTATCTGGCCCTACATCGACAGTACACTGTAGCTAACTATTTGACCATGGTTACTAATAACAACCTTAGAAAACCTTGACAAAGTACAGGCTCAGTGAACACAGCCTTGACATTGAGAAGGATAGACACAGGAAAACATGGCTCCCTGTAGAGGAAAGGCTGTGCAACCACTGCACAACAGCAGAACCTGAGAGTTGCATTTCCTGACAAAATGTCAAAAATATAAAACATTAGAGAGTGACATTTCCCCAAATTTGAAACCCTTATTCAAGGCTTTAAAGACCTCTCTGATGAGAGTAGGCTACCCGTCCTGTTGGGAGAGGACACAGAGAGCTGTGGGTTGGCAGCGCACTACAACGCTGCCTGCCATAAGATGAGGGACAGTGTCTAATACCTGCACATGTATTCTACTGTATGCTTAATGTTATTGTTCAATGTATGGTTATTTTGACCCTTGGTTATTGTTGTTACTGTTGTAAATATCCAAAGTAATAAGCTTTGGTAATATGTACATTGATACGTCATGCCAGTAAAGTAAATTGAATAGAGAGAGAGAGAGAGAGAGAGAGAGAGAGAGAGAGAGAGAGAGAGAGAGAGAGAGAGAGAGAGAGAGAGAGATTCCTCATGTTTCTCTGTTGCTCATTAAGAATAACTAGATTTCAGTCTTGGGGGTTTGGTTTGATGTTGCAGTTACTGACCTTTGTTCCCCATGAAACACCATAGGACCAAAGCCAGTATCACTTCCTAAGATGTTTGGTGCAGTATTTCTCAAGTCAGAACAGTCAGCTGCTGGGCAGGTCTGTCTCACTGTCTGTGTTCTGTGGTAGTAGGTGTCTGTGTTCTGTGGTAGGTGTCTGTTGTCTGTGGTAGGTGTCTGTGTTCTGTGGTGGTAGGTGTCTGTGTTCTGTGGTAGTAGGTGTCTGTGTTCTGTGGTGGTAGGTGTCTGTTGTCTGTGGTAGTAGGTGTCTGTGTTCTGTGGTGGTAGGTGTCTGTGTTCTGTGGTGGTAGGTGTCTGTGTTCTGTGGTAGGTGTCTGTGTTCTGTGGTAGTAGGTGTCTGTGTTCTGTGGTAGGTGTCTGTGTTCTGTGGTAGTAGGTGTCTGTGTTCTGTGGTAGGTGTCTGTGTTCTGTGGTAGTAGGTGTCTGTTGTCTGTGGTAGGTGTCTGTTGTCTGTGGTAGGTGTCTGTGTTCTGTGGTGGTAGGTGTCTGTGTTCTGTGGTGGTAGGTGTCTGTGTTCTGTGTTGGTAGGTGTCTGTGTTCTGTGGTAGGTGTCTGTGTTCTGTGGTGGTAGGTGTTTGTGTTCTGTGGTAGTAGGTGTCTGTGTTCTGTGGTAGTAGGTGTCTGTGTTCTGTGGTGGTAGGTGTCTGTGTTCTGTGGTGGTAGGTGTCTGTGTTCTGTGGTAGTAGGTGTCTGTTGTCTGTGGTGGTGGGTGTCTGTGTTCTGTGCTGGTAGGTGTCTGTGTTCTGTGCTGGTAGGTGTCTGTGTTCTGTGGTGGTAGGTGTCTGTGTTCTGTGCTGGTAGGTGTCTGTGTTCTGTGGTAGTAGGTGTCTGTGTTCTGTGGTGGTAGGTGTCTGTTGTCTGTGGTAGTAGGTGTCTGTGTTCTGTGGTGGTAGGTGTCTGTGTTCTGTGGTGGTAGGTGTCTGTGTTCTGTGGTAGTAGGTGTCTGTTGTCTGTGGTAGTAGGTGTCTGTGTTCTGTGGTGGTAGGTGTCTGTTGTCTGTGGTAGTAGGTGTCTGTGTTCTGTGGTGGTAGGTGTCTGTGTTCTGTGGTGGTAGGTGTCTGTGTTCTGTGGTAGTAGGTGTCTGTGTTCTGTGGTGGTAGGTGTCTGTGTTCTGTGGTGGTAGGTGTCTGTGTTCTGTGGTAGTAGGTGTCTGTTGTCTGTGGTGGTGGGTGTCTGTGTTCTGTGCTGGTAGGTGTCTGTGTTCTGTGCTGGTAGGTGTCTGTGTTCTGTGGTGGTAGGTGTCTGTGTTCTGTGCTGGTAGGTGTCTGTGTTCTGTGGTAGTAGGTGTCTGTGTTCTGTGGTAGTAGGTGTCTGTGTTCTGTGGTAGTAGGTGTCTGTGTTCTGTGGTGGTAGGTGTCTGTGTTCTGTGCTGGTAGGTGTCTGTGTTCTGTGCTGGTAGGTGTCTGTGTTCTGTGGTAGTAGGTGTCTGTGTTCTGTGGTAGTAGGTGTCTGTGTTCTGTTGTGGTCGGTGTCTGTGTTCTGTGGTAGTAGGTGTCTGTGTTCTGTGGCAGTAGGTGTCTGTGTTCTGTGGTAGGTGTCTGTTGTCTGTGTTCTGTGGTAGGTGTCTGTGTTCTGTGCTGGTAGGTGTCTGTGTTCTGTAGTAATAGGTGTATGTGTTCTGTGGTAGGTGTCTGTTGTCTGTGTTCTGTGGTGGTAGGTGTCTGTGTTCTGTAGTAATAGGTGTATGTGTTCTGTGGTAGGTGTCTGTTGTCTGTGTTCTGTGGTAGGTGTCTGTGTTCTGTGCTGGTAGGTGTCTGTGTTCTGTAGTAATAGGTGTATGTGTTCTGTGGTAGGTGTCTGTTGTCTGTGTTCTGTGGTGGTAGGTGTCTGTGTTCTGTAGTAATAGGTGTATGTGTTCTGTGGTAGGTGTCTGTTGTCTGTGTTCTGTGGAAGGTGTCTGTGTTCTGTGCTGGTAGGTGTCTGTGTTCTGTGGTGGTAGGTGTCTGTGTTCTGTGCTGGTAGGTGTCTGTGTTCTGTGGTAGTAGGTGTCTGTGTTCTGTGGCAGTAGGTGTCTGTGTTCTGTGGTAGTAGGTGTCTGTGTTCTGTGGTAGGTGTCTGTTGTCTGTGTTCTGTGGTAGGTGTCTGTTGTCTGTGTTCTGTGGTAGGTGCCTGTGTTCTGTGGTGGTAGGTGTCTGTGTTCTGTGCTGGTAGGTGTTTGTGTTCTGTGCTGGTAGGTGTCTGTGTTCTGTGCTGGTAGGTGTCTGTGTTCTGTGGTGGTAGGTGTCTGTGTTCTGTGCTGGTAGGTGTCTGTGTTCTGTGCTGGTAGGTGCCTGTGTTCTGTGCTGGTAGGTGTCTGTGTTCTGTGCTGGTAGGTGTCTGTGTTCTGTGCTGGTAGGTGTCTGTGTTCTGTGCTGGTAGGTGTCTGTGTTCTGTGCTGGTAGGTGTCTGTGTTCTGTGGTGGTAGGTGTCTGTGTTCTGTGCTGGTAGGTGTCTGTGTTCTGTGCTGGTAGGTGTCTGTGTTCTGTGCTGGTAGGTGTCTGTGTTCTGTGGTGGTAGGTGTCTGTGTTCTGTGGTGGTAGGTGTCTGTGTTCTGTGGTGGTAGGTGTCTGTGTTCTGTGGTGGTAGGTGTCTGTGTTCTGTGGTGGTAGGTGTCTGTGTTCTGTGCTGGTAGGTGTCTGTGTTCTGTGGTGGTAGGTGTCTGTGTTCTGTGGTGGTGGGTGTCTGTGTTCTGTGGTGGTAGGTGTCTGTGTTCTGTGGTGGTAGGTGTCTGTGTTCTGTGGTGGTAGGTGTCTGTGTTCTGTGGTGGTAGGTGTCTGTGTTCTGTGCTGGTAGGTGTTTGTGTTCTGTGCTGGTAGGTGTCTGTGTTCTGTGCTGGTAGGTGCCTGTTGTCTGTGTTCTGTGGTAGGTGCCTGTGTTCTGTGGTGGTAGGTGTCTGTGTTCTGTGCTGGTAGGTGTTTGTGTTCTGTGCTGGTAGGTGTCTGTGTTCTGTGCTGGTAGGTGTCTGTGTTCTGTGCTGGTAGGTGTCTGTGTTCTGTGCTGGTAGGTGTCTGTGTTCTGTGGTAGTAGGTGTCTGTGTTCTGTGCTGGTAGGTGTCTGTGTTCTGTGGTGGTAGGTGTCTGTGTTCTGTGGTGGTAGGTGTCTGTGTTCTGTAGTAGGTGTCTGTGTTCTGTGCTGGTAGGTGTCTGTGTTCTGTGGTGGTAGGTGTCTGTGTTCTGTGGTGGTAGGTGTCTGTGTTCTGTGGTGGTAGGTGTCTGTGTTCTGTGGTAGTAGGTGTCTGTGTTCTGTGCTAGGATTGGATAGAGAGCAATCAGCACAGCTATGTATCCCGTGTTAGTGGGCATTGTCAAAATCACAACTCAACCCTCAAGTCAGTCATGACAGACTTTATGACCAAAGTGTTTCTCTTTACAATGTGGGGTAAATGTTGTCAGCAGAATACATGTGTCTGACTAATATTGATGCCACATATTCTGTTTCTGTCAGAGAAGTTGTGTATTGCTTTAAAACGAAGACAAACAAGAAGGAAAGAAAGATGCACAAGTTTCTCCTCAGCATCCTAAAACAAAGCCTTATAGCCTGCCTCATTTCTGCTCTGTTCTGCTCTGCTCTGGTCTGTTCTGCTCTGTTCTGTTCTGTTCTGGTCTGCTCTGCTTTGTTCTGTTCTGCTCTGCTCTGCTCTGCTCTGTTCTGTTCTGTTCTGCTCTGTTCTAGTCTGCTCTGCTTTGTTCTGCTCTGCTCTGCTCTGTTCTGCTCTGCTCTGTTCTGCTCTGCTCTGCTCTGCTCTGCTCTGCTCTGCTCTGCTCTGCTCTGTTCTGCTCTGCTCTGCTCTGTTCTGTTCTGTTCTGTTCTGCTCTGCTCTGTTCTGTTCTGCTCTGTTCTTTTCTGCTCTGCTCTGTTCTGTTCTGGTCCGGTCTGCTTTGTTCTGTGGTGGTGGAGGTGTTGATGGAGGGAAGTGTTTAAAAGCTTTAATCAGCCTCCTCCCCCTGACCTGCTCTCTTTAGCACCACACACACACACACACACACACACACACACACACACACACACACACACACACACACACACACACACACACACACACACACACACACACACACACACACACACACACACACACAGCTGCACTCTGCCTCACTGAAAGGTTGTTTTATTAATGTTGTCCAGCCCAGAGTGAATAAACGACTGAAGGGGGAAATGCATTGTGCTGCGTCTGATTTAGTAAAGCACGATTGGAGCGGAAACAAAGGACATGAAAAAAACATGTCCCCTAGCTAGGTAGGGCTTTGTGATGCAGGCCGGGTCCTTAATGGCCCCCTAGGTCCTATATAGTGCCTCCGTGTCCGGGTCAAAAGTATTCCACCTCATAGTGATAGGAGCCATTTGGGACACAGCCGTTGGATCGGGAGGCAGAGGGAGACAGGGTACTATACTATACATAGTGATAGGAGACAGGGTACTATACTATACATAGTGATAGGAGACAGGGTACTATACTATACATAGTGATAGGAGCCAGGGTACTATACTATACATAGTGATAGGAGACAGGGTACTATACTATACATAGTGATAGGAGACAGGGTACTATACTATACATAGTGATAGGAGACAGGGTACTATACTATACATAGTGATAGGAGACAGGGTACTATACTATACATAGTGATAGGAGACAGGGCACTATACTATACATAGTGATAGGAGACAGGGTACTATACTATACATAGTGATAGGAGCCAGGGTACTATACTATACATAGTGATAGGAGACAGGGTACTATACTATACATAGTGATAGGAGCCAGGGTACTATACTATACATAGTGATAGGAGACAGGGTACTATACTATACATAGTGATAGGAGCCAGGGTACTATACTATACATAGTGATAGGAGACAGGGTACTATACTATACATAGTGATAGGACAGGGTACAGGGTACTATACTATACATAGTGATAGGAGACAGGGTACTATACTATACATAGTGATAGGAGACAGGGTACTATACTATACATAGTGATAGGAGACAGGGTACTATACTATACATAGTGATAGGAGACAGGGTACTATACTATACATAGTGATAGGAGCCAGGGTACTATACTATACATAGTGATAGGAGACAGGGTACTATACTATACATAGTGATAGGAGCCAGGGTACTATACTATACATAGTGATAGGAGACAGGGTACTATACTATACATAGTGATAGGAGCCAGGGTACTATACTATACATAGTGATAGGAGACAGGGTACTATACTATACATAGTGAAAGGAGACAGGGTACTATACTATACATAGTGATAGGGTACTATACTATACATAGTGATAGGAGACAGGGTACTATACTATACATAGTGATAGGAGACAGGGTACTATACTATACATAGTGATAGGAGACAGGGTACTATACTATACATAGTGATAGGAGACAGGGTACTATACTATACATAGTGATAGGAGACAGGGTACTATACTATACATAGTGATAGGAGCCAGGGTACTATACTATACATAGTGATAGGAGACAGGGTACTATACTATACATAGTGATAGGAGCCAGGGTACTATACTATACATAGTGATAGGAGACAGGGTACTATACTATACATAGTGATAGGAGACAGGGAACTATACTATACATATTGATAGGAGACAGGGTACTATACTATACATAGTGATAGGAGACAGGGTACTATACTATACATAGTGATAGGAGACAGGGTACTATACTATACATAGTGATAGGAGCCAGGGTACTATACTATACATAGTGATAGGAGACAGGGTACTATACTATACATCGTGATAGGAGACAGGGTACTATACTATACATAGTGATAGGAGACAGGGTACTATACTATACATAGTGATAGGAGCCAGGGTACTATACTATACATAGTGATAGGAGACAGGGTACTATACTATACATAGTGATAGGAGACATGTTACTATACTATACATAGTGATAGGAGACAGGGTACTATACTATACATAGTGATAGGAGACAGGGTACTATACTATACATAGTGATAGGAGACAGGGTACTATACTATACATAGTGATAGGAGACAGGGTACTATACTATACATAGTGATAGGAGACAGGGTACTATACTATACATAGTGATAGGAGACAGGGTACTATACTATACATAGTGATAGGAGACAGGGTACTATACTATACATAGTGATAGGAGACATGTTACTATACTATACATAGTGATAGGAGCCAGGGTACTATACTATACATAGTGATAGGAGACAGGGTACTATACTATACATAGTGATAGGAGACAGGGTACTATACTATACATAGTGATAGGAGACAGGGTACTATACTATACATAGTGATAGGAGACAGGGTACTATACTATACATAGTGATAGGAGACAGGGTACTATACTATACATAGTGATAGGAGACGGGGTACTATACTATACATAGTGATAGGAGACAGGGTACTATACTATACATAGTGATAGGAGACAGGGTACTATACTATACATAGTGATAGGAGACAGGGTACTATACTATACATAGTGATAGGAGCCAGGGTACTATACTATACATAGTGATAGGAGCCAGGGTACTATACTATACATAGTGATAGGAGCCAGGGTACTATACTATACATAGTGATAGGAGACAGGGTACTATACTATACATAGTGATAGGAGCCAGGGTACTATACTATACATAGTGATAGGAGACAGGGTACTATACTATACATAGTGATAGGAGACAGGGTACTATACTATACATAGTGATAGGAGACAGGGTACTATACTATACATAGTGATAGGAGACAGGGTACTATACTATACATAGTGATAGGAGACAGGGTACTATACTATACATAGTGATAGGAGACAGGGTACTATACTATACATAGTGATAGGAGCCAGGGTACTATACTATACATAGTGATAGGAGCCAGGGTACTATACTATACATAGTGATAGGAGACAGGGTACTATACTATACATAGTGATAGGAGACAGGGTACTATACTATACATAGTGATAGGAGACAGGGTACTATACTATACATAGTGAAAGGAGACAGGGTACTATACTATACATAGTGATAGGGTACTATACTATACATAGTGATAGGAGACAGGGTACTATACTATACATAGTGATAGGAGACAGGGTACTATACTATACATAGTGATAGGAGACAGGGTACTATACTATACATAGTGATAGGAGCCAGGGTACTATACTATACATAGTGATAGGAGACAGGGTACTATACTATACATAGTGATAGGAGCCAGGGTACTATACTATACATAGTGATAGGAGACAGGGTACTATACTATACATAGTGATAGGAGACAGGGAACTATACTATACATATTGATAGGAGACAGGGTACTATACTATACATAGTGATAGGAGACAGGGTACTATACTATACATAGTGATAGGAGACAGGGTACTATACTATACATAGTGATAGGAGCCAGGGTACTATACTATACATAGTGATAGGAGACAGGGTACTATACTATACATCGTGATAGGAGACAGGGTACTATACTATACATAGTGATAGGAGACAGGGTACTATACTATACATAGTGATAGGAGCCAGGGTACTATACTATACATAGTGATAGGAGACAGGGTACTATACTATACATAGTGATAGGAGACATGTTACTATACTATACATAGTGATAGGAGACAGGGTACTATACTATACATAGTGATAGGAGACAGGGTACTATACTATACATAGTGATAGGAGACAGGGTACTATACTATACATAGTGATAGGAGACAGGGTACTATACTATACATAGTGATAGGAGACAGGGTACTATACTATACATAGTGATAGGAGACAGGGTACTATACTATACATAGTGATAGGAGACAGGGTACTATACTATACATAGTGATAGGAGACAGGGTACTATACTATACATAGTGATAGGAGACATGTTACTATACTATACATAGTGATAGGAGCCAGGGTACTATACTATACATAGTGATAGGAGACAGGGTACTATACTATACATAGTGATAGGAGACAGGGTACTATACTATACATAGTGATAGGAGACAGGGTACTATACTATACATAGTGATAGGAGACAGGGTACTATACTATACATAGTGATAGGAGACAGGGTACTATACTATACATAGTGATAGGAGACAGGGTACTATACTATACATAGTGATAGGAGACAGGGTACTATACTATACATAGTGATAGGAGACAGGGTACTATACTATACATAGTGATAGGAGACAGGGTACTATACTATACATAGTGATAGGAGCCAGGGTACTATACTATACATAGTGATAGGAGACAGGGTACTATACTATACATAGTGATAGGAGACAGGGTACTATACTATACATAGTGATAGGGTACTATACTATACATAGTGATAGGAGACAGGGTACTATACTATACATAGTGATAGGAGCCATGGTACTATACTATACATAGTGATAGGAGACAGGGTACTATACTATACATAGTGATAGGAGCCAGGGTACTATACTATACATAGTGATAGGAGACAGGGTACTATACTATACATAGTGATAGGAGCCAGGGTACTATACTATACATAGTGATAGGAGACAGGGTACTATACTATACATAGTGATAGGAGACAGGGAACTATACTATACATAGTGATAGGAGACAGGGTACTATACTATACATAGTGATAGGAGACAGGGTACTATACTATACATAGTGATAGGAGACAGGGTACTATACTATACATAGTGATAGGAGCCAGGGTACTATACTATACATAGTGATAGGAGACAGGGTACTATACTATACATCGTGATAGGAGACAGGGTACTATACTATACATAGTGATAGGAGCCAGGGTACTATACTATACATAGTGATAGGAGCCAGGGTACTATACTATACATAGTGATAGGAGACAGGGTACTATACTATACATAGTGATAGGAGCCAGGGTACTATACTATACATAGTGATAGGAGACAGGGTACTATACTATACATAGTGATAGGAGACAGGGTACTATACTATACATAGTGATAGGAGACAGGGTACTATACTATACATAGTGATAGGAGACAGGGTACTATACTATACATAGTGATAGGAGACAGGGTACTATACTATACATAGTGATAGGAGACAGGGTACTATACTATACATAGTGATAGGAGACAGGGTACTATACTATACATAGTGATAGGAGACAGGGTACTATACTATACATAGTGATAGGAGACATGTTACTATACTATACATAGTGATAGGAGCCAGGGTACTATACTATACATAGTGATAGGAGACAGGGTACTATACTATACATAGTGATAGGAGACAGGGTACTATACTATACATAGTGATAGGAGACAGGGTACTATACTATACATAGTGATAGGAGACAGGGTACTATACTATACATAGTGATAGGAGACAGGGTACTATACTATACATAGTGATAGGAGACAGGGTACTATACTATACATAGTGATAGGAGACAGGGTACTATACTATACATAGTGATAGGAGACAGGGTACTATACTATACATAGTGATAGGAGACAGGGTACTATACTATACATAGTGATAGGAGCCAGGGTACTATACTATACATAGTGATAGGAGACAGGGTACTATACTATACATAGTGATAGGAGCCAGGGTACTATACTATACATAGTGATAGGAGACAGGGTACTATACTATACATAGTGATAGGAGCCAGGGTACTATACTATACATAGTGATAGGAGACAGGGTACTATACTATACATAGTGATAGGAGACAGGGTACTATACTATACATAGTGATAGGAGACAGGGTACTATACTATACATAGTGATAGGAGACAGGGTACTATACTATACATAGTGATAGGAGACAGGGTACTATACTATACATAGTGATAGGAGACAGGGTACTATACTATACATAGTGATAGGAGCCAGGGTACTATACTATACATAGTGATAGGAGCCAGGGTACTATACTATACATAGTGATAGGAGACAGGGTACTATACTATACATAGTGATAGGAGCCAGGGTACTATACTATACATAGTGATAGGAGACAGGGTACTATACTATACATAGTGAAAGGAGACAGGGTACTATACTATACATAGTGATAGGACAGGGTACTATACTATACATAGTGATAGGAGACAGGGTACTATACTATACATAGTGATAGGAGACAGGGTACTATACTATACATAGTGATAGGAGACAGGGTACTATACTATACATAGTGATAGGAGACAGGGTACTATACTATACATAGTGATAGGAGACAGGGTACTATACTATACATAGTGATAGGAGCCAGGGTACTATACTATACATAGTGATAGGAGACAGGGTACTATACTATACATAGTGATAGGAGCCAGGGTACTATACTATACATAGTGATAGGAGACAGGGTACTATACTATACATAGTGATAGGAGACAGGGAACTATACTATACATATTGATAGGAGACAGGGTACTATACTATACATAGTGATAGGAGACAGGGTACTATACTATACATAGTGATAGGAGACAGGGTACTATACTATACATAGTGATAGGAGCCAGGGTACTATACTATACATAGTGATAGGAGACAGGGTACTATACTATACATCGTGATAGGAGACAGGGTACTATACTATACATAGTGATAGGAGACAGGGTACTATACTATACATAGTGATAGGAGCCAGGGTACTATACTATACATAGTGATAGGAGACAGGGTACTATACTATACATAGTGATAGGAGACATGTTACTATACTATACATAGTGATAGGAGACAGGGTACTATACTATACATAGTGATAGGAGACAGGGTACTATACTATACATAGTGATAGGAGACAGGGTACTATATTATACATAGTGATAGGAGACAGGGTACTATACTATACATAGTGATAGGAGACAGGGTACTATACTATACATAGTGATAGGAGACAGGGTACTATACTATACATAGTGATAGGAGACAGGGTACTATACTATACATAGTGATAGGAGACATGTTACTATACTATACATAGTGATAGGAGCCAGGGTACTATACTATACATAGTGATAGGAGACAGGGTACTATACTATACATAGTGATAGGAGACAGGGTACTATACTATACATAGTGATAGGAGACAGGGTACTATACTATACATAGTGATAGGAGACAGGGTACTATACTATACATAGTGATAGGAGACAGGGTACTATACTATACATAGTGATAGGAGACAGGGTACTATACTATACATAGTGATAGGAGACAGGGTACTATACTATACATAGTGATAGGAGACAGGGTACTATACTATACATAGTGATAGGAGCCAGGGTACTATACTATACATAGTGATAGGAGACAGGGTACTATACTATACATAGTGATAGGAGACAGGGTACTATACTATACATAGTGATAGGAGACAGGGTACTATACTATACATAGTGATAGGGTACTATACTATACATAGTGATAGGAGACAGGGTACTATACTATACATAGTGATAGGAGCCATGGTACTATACTATACATAGTGATAGGAGACAGGGTACTATACTATACATAGTGATAGGAGCCAGGGTACTATACTATACATAGTGATAGGAGACAGGGTACTATACTATACATAGTGATAGGAGCCAGGGTACTATACTATACATAGTGATAGGAGACAGGGTACTATACTATACATAGTGATAGGAGACAGGGAACTATACTATACATAGTGATAGGAGACAGGGTACTATACTATACATAGTGATAGGAGACAGGGTACTATACTATACATAGTGATAGGAGACAGGGTACTATACTATACATAGTGATAGGAGCCAGGGTACTATACTGTACATAGTGATAGGAGACAGGGTACTATACTATACATCGTGATAGGAGACAGGGTACTATACTATACATAGTGATAGGAGCCAGGGTACTATACTATACATAGTGATAGGAGCCAGGGTACTATACTATACATAGTGATAGGAGACAGGGTACTATACTATACATAGTGATAGGAGACAGGGTACTATACTATACATAGTGATAGGAGACAGGGTACTATACTATACATAGTGATAGGAGACAGGGTACTATACTATACATAGTGATAGGAGACAGGGTACTATACTATACATAGTGATAGGAGCCAGGGTACTATACTATACATAGTGATAGGAGACAGGGTACTATACTATACATAGTGATAGGAGCCAGGGTACTATACTATACATAGTGATAGGGTACTATACTATACATAGTGATAGGAGACAGGGTACTATACTATACATAGTGATAGGGTACTATACTATACATAGTGATAGGAGACAGGGTACTATACTATACATAGTGATAGGAGACAGGGTACTATACTATACATAGTGATAGGAGACAGGGTACTATACTATACATAGTGATAGGGTACTATACTATACATAGTGATAGGAGACAGGGTACTATACTATACATAGTGATAGGGTACTATACTATACATAGTGATAGGAGACAGGGTACTATACTATACATAGTGATAGGGTACTATACTATACATAGTGATAGGAGACAGGGTACTATACTATACATAGTGATAGGAGACAGGGTACTATACTATACATAGTGATAGGAGACAGGGTACTATACTATACATAGTGATAGGAGACAGGGTACTATACTATACATAGTGATAGGAGACAGGGTACTATACTATACATAGTGATAGGAGACAGGGTACTATACTATACATAGTGATAGGAGACAGGGTACTATACTATACATAGTGATAGGAGACAGGGTACTATACTATACATAGTGATAGGAGACAGGGTACTATACTATACATAGTGATAGGAGACAGGGTACTATACTATACATAGTGATAGGAGCCAGGGTACTATACTATACATAGTGATAGGAGACAGGGTACTATACTATACATAGTGATAGGAGACAGGGTACTATACTATACATAGTGATAGGGTACTATACTATACATAGTGATAGGAGACAGGGTACTATACTATACATAGTGATAGGAGCCATGGTACTATACTATACATAGTGATAGGAGACAGGGTACTATACTATACATAGTGATAGGAGACAGGGTACTATACTATACATAGTGATAGGAGACAGGGTACTATACTATACATAGTGATAGGAGACAGGGTACTATACTATACATAGTGATAGGAGACATGGTACTATACTATACATAGTGATAGGAGCCAGGGTACTATACTATACATAGTGATAGGAGACAGGGTACTATACTATACATAGTGATAGGAGCCAGGGTACTATACTATACATAGTGATAGGAGACAGGGTACTATACTATACATAGTGATAGGGTACTATACTATACATAGTGATAGAAGACAGGGTACTATACTATACATAGTGATAGGGTACTATACTATACATAGTGATAGGAGACAGGGTACTATACTATACATAGTGATAGGAGACAGGGTACTATACTATACATAGTGATAGGGTACTATACTATACATAGTGATAGGAGACAGGGTACTATACTATACATAGTGATAGGGTACTATACTATACATAGTGATAGGAGACAGGGTACTATACTATACATAGTGATAGGGTACTATACTATACATAGTGATAGGAGACAGGGTACTATACTATACATAGTGATAGGGTACTATACTATACATAGTGATAGGAGACAGGGTACTATACTATACATAGTGATAGGAGACAGGGTACTATACTATACATAGTGATAGGAGACAGGGTACTATACTATACATAGTGATAGGAGACAGGGTACTATACTATACATAGTGATAGGAGACAGGGTACTATACTATACATAGTGATAGGAGACAGGGTACTATACTATACATATAGCCTGGACTAAGTGGGCTTTCACAAAGTGACTGTGTGTGCATTTAAAGGGTGTCTGCATTTGAAATCAGTGTGTATGCCCTGTTAGAACAGTGTGTTTTATGTTACAGTTAGATTGTGTTCCATGATATAATATAACCAGTTGATAGTACAGATTGTGTTCCATGATATAATATAACCAGTTGATATGACAGATTGTGTTCCATGATATAATATAACCAGTTGATATTATTGTGTTCCATGATATAATATAACCAGGTGATATTATTGTGTTCCATGATTTATTTATTTATTTTTTATTTATTTCACTTTTATTTAACCAGGTAGGCAAGTTGAGAACATGTTCTCATTTACGATTGCGACCTGGCCAAGATAAAGCAGAGCAGTTCGACACATACAACGACACAGAGTTACACATGGAGTAAAACAAACATACAGTCAATAATACAGTATAAACAAGTCTATATACGATGTGAGCAAATGAGGTGAGATTAGGGAGGTAAAGGCAAAAAAAGGCCATGGTGGCAAAGTAAATACAATATAGCAAGTAAAACACTGGAATGGTAGATTTGCAATGGAAGAATGTGCAAAGTAGAAATAAAAATAATGGGGTGCAAAGGAGCAAAATAAATAAATTAATTAAATACAGTAGGGAAAGAGGTAGTTGTTTGGGCTAAAATATAGGTGGGCTATGTACAGGTGCAGTAATCTGTGAGCTGCTCTGACAGCTGGTGCTTAAAGCTAGTGAGGGAGATAAGTGTTTCCAGTTTCAGTGCTTTTTGTAGTTCGTTCCAGTCATTGGCAGCAGAGAACTGGAAGGAGAGGCGGCCAAAGAAAGAATTGGTTTTGGGGGTGACTAGAGAGATATACCTGCTGGAGCGTGTGCTACAGGTGGGAGATGCTATGGTGACCAGCGAGCTGAGATAAGGGGGACTTTACCTAGCAGGGTCTTGTAGATGACATGGAGCCAGTGGGTTTGGCGACGAGTATGAAGCGAGGGCCAGCCAACGAGAGCGTACAGGTCGCAATGGTGGGTAGTATATGGGGCTTTGGTGACAAAACGGATTGCACTGTGATAGACTGCATCCAATTTGTTGAGTAGGGTATTGGAGGCTATTTTGTAAATGACATTGCCAAAGTCGAGGATTGGTAGGATGGTCAGTTTTACAAGGGTATGTTTGGCAGCATGAGTGAAGGATGCCTTGTTGCGAAATAGGAAGCCAATTTTGATTTAACTTTGGATTGGAGATATTTGATATGGGTCTGGAAGGAGAGTTTACAGTCTAACCAGACACCTAAGTATTTGTAGTTGTCCACGTATTCTAAGTCAGAGCCGTCCAGAGTAGTGATGTTGGACAGGCGGGCAGGTGCAGGTAGCGATCGGTTGAAGAGCATGCATTTAGTTTTACTTGTATATAAGAGCAATTGGAGGCCACGTAAGGAGAGTTGTATGGCATTGAAGCTTGCCTGGAGAGTTGTTAACACAGTGTCCAAAGAAGGGCCAGAAGTATACAGAATGGTGTCGTCTGCGTAGAGGTGGATCAGAGACTCACCAGCAGCAAGAGCGACCTCATTGATGTATACAGAGAAGAGTGTCGGTCCAAGAATTGAACCCTGTGGCACCCCCACAGAGACTGCCAGAGGTCTGGACAGCAGACCCTCCGATTTGACACACTGAACTCTATCAGAGAAGTTGTTGGTGAACCAGGCGAGGCAATTATTTGAGAAACCAAGGCTGTCGAGTCTGCCGATGAGGGTGTGGTGATTGACAGAGTCGAAAGCCTTGGCCAGATCAATGAACACGGCTGCACAGTAATGTTTCGTATCGATGATATAATATAACCAGTTGATATTAGTGTGTTCCATGATATAATATAACCAGGTGATATTATTGTGTTCCATGATATAATATAACCAGGTGATATTATTGTGTTCCATGATATAATATAACCAGGTGATTTTACAGATTGTGTACCATTATATAATATAACCAGTTGATAGTACAGATTGTGTTCCATGATATAATATAACCAGTTGATATTAGTTTGTTCCATGATATAATATAACCAGTTGATATTATTGTGTTCCATGATATAATATAACCAGTTGATAGTACAGATTGTGTTCCATGATATAATATAACCAGTTGATATTAGTGTGTTCCATGATATAATATAACCAGGTGATATTATTGTGTTCCATGATATAATATAACCAGTTGATATTATTGTGTTCCATGATATAATATAACCAGTTGATAGTACAGATTGTGTTCCATGATATAATATAACCAGGTGATATTATTGTGTTCCATGATATAATATAACCAGTTGATAGTACAGATTGTGTTCCAGGATATAATATAACCAGTTAGGATTGGTTATCTGTAATGGTTATGATAAATTAGATATTGTTGCTCACTGCTGGCATATGGATAAATGCACACATTTGTTTTCCATCACTGCCCTTGTCTTAGAAATACATTTTTTTTCATTTGAAAAAATATGGTAGTACTGGAACATTTCAAAAAGTTCAAATGCCATCCCTACTCTTTATATGACATATCAGGGGGTTTAGTTCATCATGATCTTTATATGACTCATACCAGCCTATCAGCAGGTTTAGTTTGTAATGATCTTTATATGACTCCTACCAGCCTATCAGGAGGTTTAGTTTGTCATGATCTTTATGACTCCTACCAGCCTATCAGCAGGTTTAGTTTGTAATGATCTTTATATGACTCCTACCAGCCTATCAGGAGGTTTAGTTTGTAATGATCTTTATATGACTCCTACCAGCCTATCAGGAGGTTTAGTTTGTAATGATCTTTATGACTCCTACCAGCCTATCAGCAGGTTTAGTTTGTAATGATCTTTATATGACTCCTACCAGCCT
>NW_027014485.1:155000-182500 GCF_036934945.1 Oncorhynchus masou masou | reverse complement strand
TATCTTGTTTAAGACTAATACATTCTGCAGATAAGGCTGACTCCCTGATATATCTTGTTTAAGACTAATACATTCTGCAGATAAGGCTGACTCCCTGATATATCTTGTTTAGACTAATACATTCTGCAGATAAGGCTGACTCCCTGATGTATCTTGTTTAGACTAATACATTCTGTATTTAAGGCTGACTCCCTGATATATCTTGTTTAAGACTAATACATTCTGTATTTAAGGCTGACTCCCTGATATATCTTGTTTAGACTAATACATTCTGCAGATAAGGCTGACTCCCTGATATATCTTGTTTAGACTAATACATTCTGTATTTAAGGCTGACTCCCTGATATATCTTGTTTAGACTAATACATTCTGTATTTAAGGCTGACTCCCTGATATATCTTGTTTAGACTAATACATTCTGCAGATAAGGCTGACTCCCTGATATATCTTGTTTAGACTAATACATTCTGCAGATAAGGCTGACTCCCTGATATATCTTGTTAGACTAATACATTCTGCAGATAAGGCTGACTCCCTGATATATCTTGTTTAGACTAATACATTCTGTATTTAAGGCTGACTCCCTGATGTATCTTGTTTAGACTAATACATTCTGCAGATAAGGCTGACTCCCTGATATATCTTGTTTAGACTAATACATTCTGTATTTAAGGCTGACTCCCTGATATATCTTGTTAGACTAATACATTCTGCAGATAAGGCTGACTCCCTGATATATCTTGTTTAAGACTAATACATTCTGCAGATAAGGCTGACTCCCTGATATATCTTGTTTAAGACTAATACATTCTGTATTTAAGGCTGACTCCCTGATATATCTTGTTTAGACTAATACATTCTGTATTTAAGGCTGACTCCCTGATATATCTTGTTTAGACTAATACATTCTGCAGATAAGGCTGACTCCCTGATATATCTTGTTTAAGACTAATACATTCTGCAGATAAGGCTGACTCCCTGATATATCTTGTTTAGACTAATACATTCTGTATTTAAGGCTGACTCCCTGATGTATCTTGTTTAGACTAATACATTCTGTATTTAAGGCTGACTCCCTGATATATCTTGTTTAGACTAATACATTCTGTATTTAAGGCTGACTCCCTGATGTATCTTGTTTAAGACTAATACATTCTGCAGATAAGGCTGACTCCCTGATATATCTTGTTTAAGACTAATACATTCTGCAGATAAGGCTGACTCCCTGATGTATCTTGTTTAAGACTAATACATTCTGCAGATAAGGCTGACTCCCTGATATATCTTGTTTAGACTAATACATTCTGCAGATAAGGCTGACTCCCTGATGTATCTTGTTTAGACTAATACATTCTGCAGATAAGGCTGACTCCCTGATGTATCTTGTTTAGACTAATACATTCTGCAGATAAGGCTGACTCCCTGATATATCTTGTTTAGACTAATACATTCTGTATTTAAGGCTGACTCCCTGATATATCTTGTTTAAGACTAATACATTCTGCAGATAAGGCTGACTCCCTGATATATCTTGTTTAGACTAATACATTCTGCAGATAAGGCTGACTCCCTGATATATCTTGTTTAGACTAATACATTCTGCAGATAAGGCTGACTCCCTGATATATCTTGTTTAGACTAATACATTCTGTATTTAAGGCTGACTCCCTGATGTATCTTGTTTAGACTAATACATTCTGCAGATAAGGCTGACTCCCTGATATATCTTGTTTAGACTAATACATTCTGCAGATAAGGCTGACTCCCTGATATATCTTGTTTAGACTAATACATTCTGCAGATAAGGCTGACTCCCTGATATATCTTGTTTAGACTAATACATTCTGCAGATAAGGCTGACTCCCTGATATATCTTGTTTAGACTAATACATTCTGCAGATAAGGCTGACTCCCTGATATATCTTGTTTAGACTAATACATTCTGCAGATAAGGCTGACTCCCTGATATATCTTGTTTAGACTAATACATTCTGTATTTAAGGCTGACTCCCTGATATATCTTGTTTAGACTAATACATTCTGCAGATAAGGCTGACTCCCTGATATATCTTGTTTAAGACTAATACATTCTGCAGATAAGGCTGACTCCCTGATATATCTTGTTTAGACTAATACATTCTGCAGATAAGGCTGACTCCCTGATATATCTTGTTTAGACTAATACATTCTGCAGATAAGGCTGACTCCATGATATATCTTGTTTAAGACTAATACATTCTGTATTTAAGGCTGACTCCCTGATATATCTTGTTTAGACTAATACATTCTGCAGATAAGGCTGACTCCCTGATATATCTTGTTTAAGACTAATACATTCTGCAGATAAGGCTGACTCCCTGATATATCTTGTTTAGACTAATACATTCTGCAGATAAGGCTGACTCCCTGATATATCTTGTTTAGACTAATACATTCTGCAGATAAGGCTGACCCCCTGATATATCTTGTTTAGACTAATACATTCTGTATTTAAGGCTGACTCCCTGATGTATCTTGTTTAAGACTAATACATTCTGCAGATAAGGCTGACTCCCTGATATATCTTGTTTAGACTAATACATTCTGTATTTAAGGCTGACTCCCTGATATATCTTGTTTAAGACTAATACATTCTGCAGATAAGGCTGACTCCCTGATATATCTTGTTTAAGACTAATACATTCTGCAGATAAGGCTGACTCCCTGATGTATCTTGTTTAAGACTAATACATTCTGCAGATAAGGCTGACTCCCTGATATATCTTGTTTAAGAGTAATACATTCTGCAGATAAGGCTGACTCCCTGATATATCTTGTTTAGACTAATACATTCTGCAGATAAGGCTGACTCCCTGATGTATCTTGTTTAGACTAATACATTCTGTATTTAAGGCTGACTCCCTGATATATCTTGTTTAGACTAATACATTCTGCAGATAAGGCTGACTCCCTGATGTATCTTGTTTAGACTAATACATTCTGCAGATAAGGCTGACTCCCTGATATATCTTGTTTAGACTAATACATTCTGCAGATAAGGCTGACTCCCTGATATATCTTGTTTAGACTAATACATTCTGCAGATAAGGCTGACTCCCTGATATATCTTGTTTAGACTAATACATTCTGCAGATAAGGCTGACTCCCTGATGTATCTTGTTTAGACTAATACATTCTGTATTTAAGGCTGACTCCCTGATATATCTTGTTTAGACTAATACATTCTGCAGATAAGGCTGACTCCCTGATGTATCTTGTTTAGACTAATACATTCTGCAGATAAGGCTGACTCCCTGATATATCTTGTTTAGACTAATACATTCTGCAGATAAGGCTGACTCCCTGATATATCTTGTTTAGACTAATACATTCTGCAGATAAGGCTGACTCCCTGATATATCTTGTTTAGACTAATACATTCTGCAGATAAGGCTGACTCCCTGATGTATCTTGTTTAGACTAATACATTCTGCAGATAAGGCTGACTCCCTGATGTATCTTGTTTAGACTAATACATTCTGTATTTAAGGCTGACTCCCTGATATATCTTGTTTAGACTAATACATTCTGTATTTAAGGCTGACTCCCTGATATATCTTGTTTAGACTAATACATTCTGCAGATAAGGCTGACTCCCTGATATATCTTGTTTAGACTAATACATTCTGCAGATAAGGCTGACTCCCTGATGTATCTTGTTTAGACTAATACATTCTGCAGATAAGGCTGACTCCCTGATATATCTTGTTTAGACTAATACATTCTGTATTTAAGGCTGACTCCCTGATGTATCTTGTTTAGACTAATACATTCTGCAGATAAGGCTGACTCCCTGATATATCTTGTTTAGACTAATACATTCTGCATTTAAGGCTGACTCCCTGATGTATCTTGTTTAGACTAATACATTCTGCAGATAAGGCTGACTCCCTGATATATCTTGTTTAGACTAATACATTCTGCAGATAAGGCTGACTCCCTGATATATCTTGTTTAGACTAATACATTCTGCAGATAAGGCTGACTCCCTGATGTATCTTGTTTAGACTAATACATTCTGCAGATAAGGCTGACTCCCTGATATATCTTGTTTAGACTAATACATTCTGCAGATAAGGCTGACTCCCTGATATATCTTGTTTAGACTAATACATTCTGCAGATAAGGCTGACTCCCTGATATATCTTGTTTAGACTAATACATTCTGCAGATAAGGCTGACTCCCTGATATATCTTGTTTAGACTAATACATTCTGCAGATAAGGCTGACTCCCTGATGTATCTTGTTTAGACTAATACATTCTGTATTTAAGGCTGACTCCCTGATATATCTTGTTTAGACTAATACATTCTGCAGATAAGGCTGACTCCCTGATGTATCTTGTTTAGACTAATACATTCTGCAGATAAGGCTGACTCCCTGATATATCTTGTTTAGACTAATACATTCTGTATTTAAGGCTGACTCCCTGATATATCTTGTTTAGACTAATACATTCTGCAGATAAGGCTGACTCCCTGATATATCTTGTTTAGACTAATACATTCTGCAGATAAGGCTGACTCCCTGATATATCTTGTTTAGACTAATACATTCTGCAGATAAGGCTGACTCCTTGTTTAGACTAATGATGATATCTTGTTTAGACTAATACATTCTGCAGATAAGGCTGACTCCCTGATATATCTTGTTTAGACTAATACATTCTGCAGATAAGGCTGACTCCCTGATGTATCTTGTTTAGACTAATACATTCTGTATTTAAGGCTGACTCCCTGATATATCTTGTTTAGACTAATACATTCTGTATTTAAGGCTGACTCCCTGATATATCTTGTTTAGACTAATACATTCTGCAGATAAGGCTGACTCCCTGATATATCTTGTTTAGACTAATACATTCTGCAGATAAGGCTGACTCCCTGATATATCTTGTTTAGACTAATACATTCTGCAGATAAGGCTGACTCCCTGATGTATCTTGTTTAGACTAATACATTCTGCAGATAAGGCTGACTCCCTGATATATCTTGTTTAGACTAATACATTCTGCAGATAAGGCTGACTCCCTGATATATCTTGTTTAGACTAATACATTCTGTATTTAATGCTGACTCCCTGATATATCTTGTTTAGACTAATACATTCTGTATTTAAGGCTGACTCCCTGATATATCTTGTTTAGACTAATACATTCTGTATTTAAGGCTGACTCCCTGATATATCTTGTTTAGACTAATACATTCTGCAGATAAGGCTGACTCCCTGATGTATCTTGTTTAGACTAATACATTCTGCAGATAAGGCTGACTCCCTGATATATCTTGTTTAAGACTAATACATTCTGTATTTAAGGCTGACTCCCTGATATATCTTGTTTAGACTAATACATTCTGCAGATAAGGCTGACTCCCTGATATATCTTGTTTAGACTAATACATTCTGTATTTAAGGCTGACTCCCTGATATATCTTGTTTAGACTAATACATTCTGTATTTAAGGCTGACTCCCTGATATATCTTGTTTAGACTAATACATTCTGTATTTAAGGCTGACTCCCTGATGTATCTTGTTTAGACTAATACATTCTGCAGATAAGGCTGACTCCCTGATATATCTTGTTTAAGACTAATACATTCTGCAGATAAGGCTGACTCCCTGATATATCTTGTTTAGACTAATACATTCTGCAGATAAGGCTGACTCCCTGATATATCTTGTTTAGACTAATACATTCTGTAGATAAGGCTGACTCCCTGATATATCTTGTTTAGACTAATACATTCTGTATTTAAGGCTGACTCCCTGATATATCTTGTTTAGACTAATACATTCTGCAGATAAGGCTGACTCCCTGATATATCTTGTTTAGACTAATACATTCTGCAGATAAGGCTGACTCCCTGATATATCTTGTTTAGACTAATACATTCTGCAGATAAGGCTGACTCCCTGATATATCTTGTTTAGACTAATACATTCTGCAGATAAGGCTGACTCCCTGATATATCTTGTTTAAGACTAATACATTCTGCAGATAAGGCTGACTCCCTGATATATCTTGTTTAGACTAATACATTCTGCAGATAAGGCTGACTCCCTGATATATCTTGTTTAGACTAATACATTCTGCAGATAAGGCTGACTCCCTGATATATCTTGTTTAGACTAATACATTCTGCAGATAAGGCTGACTCCCTGATATATCTTGTTTAGACTAATACATTCTGCAGATAAGGCTGACTCCCTGATATATCTTGTTTAGACTAATACATTCTGCAGATAAGGCTGACTCCCTGATATATCTTGTTTAAGACTAATACATTCTGTATTTAAGGCTGACTCCCTGATATATCTTGTTTAGACTAATACATTCTGCAGATAAGGCTGACTCCCTGATATATCTTGTTTAGACTAATACATTCTGCAGATAAGGCTGACTCCCTGATATATCTTGTTTAGACTAATACATTCTGCAGATAAGGCTGACTCCCTGATATATCTTGTTTAGACTAATACATTCTGCAGATAAGGCTGACTCCCTGATATATCTTGTTTAGACTAATACATTCTGCAGATAAGGCTGACTCCCTGATATATCTTGTTTAGACTAATACATTCTGCAGATAAGGCTGACTCCCTGATATATCTTGTTTAGACTAATACATTCTGCAGATAAGGCTGACTCCCTGATATATCTTGTTTAGACTAATACATTCTGCAGATAAGGCTGACTCCCTGATGTATCTTGTTTAAGACAGTTTAAAACAGATGCCAGCTCCTATTTTTCTTTTCTTTACCAAAGAAAGCAACCGGAAGACAAAATAGTTCAGATAATTAACTGGTAAAAGTGGTGTGAGGTTGGAAACCTGAAAGGGCTGATATGAAAACCTCAAAAACCAACATACAAATAGGCTGAGCCCTAGTCCACTACTAGGTAGTTTAGTTCGTCAGACTAACCCCTGACCCCTAGTCTACTTCTAGGTAGTTTAGTTCATCAGACTGACCCCTAGTCTTCTACTAGGTAGTTTAGTTCATTAGGCTGACCCCTGACCCCTAGTCTTCTACTAGGTCATTTAGTTCATCAGACTGACCCCTGACCCATAGTCTACTTCTAGGTAGTTTAGTTCATCAGGCTGACCCCTAGTCTTCTACTAGGTAGTTTAGTTCATTAGGCTGACCCCTGACCCCTAGTCTTCTACTAGGTCATTTAGTTCATCAGACTGACCCCTGACCCATAGTCTACTTCTAGGTAGTTTAGTTCATCAGGCTGGCCCCTGTCCCCTAGTCTACTACTAGGTAGTTTAGTTCATCAGACTGACCCCTGACCCCTAGTCAACTACTAGGTAGTTTAGTTCATCAGACTGACCCCTGACCCCTAGTCTATTACTAGGTAGTTTAGTTCATCAGACTGACCCCTGACCCCGAGTCTACTACTTGATAGTTTAGTTCATCAGACTGACCCCTGACCCCTAGTCTACTACTAGGTAGTTTAGTTCATCAGACTGACCCCTGACCCCTAGTCGACTACTAGCTAGTTTAGTTCATCAGACTGACCCCTGACCCCTAGTCTACTACTAGCTAGTTTAGTTCATCAGACTGACCCCTGACCCCTAGTCCACTACTAGGTAGTTTAGTTCATCAAGCTGACCCCTGACCCCTAGTCTACTACTAGGTAATTTAGTTCATCAGGCTGACCCCTGACCCTTAGTCTACTACTAGGTAGTTTAGTTCATCAGGCTGACCCCTAGTCTACTACTAGGTAATTTAGTTCATCAGGCTTACCCCTGACCCCTAGTCTACTACTAGGTAGTTTAGTTCATCAGGCTGACCCCTGACCCTAGTCTACTACTAGGTAGTTTAGTTCATCAGGCTGACCCCTGACCCATAGTCTACTTCTAGGTAGTTTAGTTCATCAGACTGACCCCTAGTCTACTTCTAGGTAGTTTAGTTCATCAGGCTGACCCCTGACCCTAGTCTACTACTAGGTAGTTTAGTTCATCAGACTGACCCCTGACCCCTAGTCTACTACTAGGTAGTTTAGTTCATCAGACTGACCCCTGACCCCTAGTCGACTACTAGCTAGTTTAGTTCATCAGACTGACCCCTGACCCCTAGTCTACTACTAGCTAGTTTAGTTCATCAGACTGACCCCTGACCCCTAGTCCACTACTAGGTAATTTAGTTCATCAGGTTGACCCCTGACCCCTAGTCTACTACTATGTAGTTTAGTTCATCAGGATGACCCCTAGTCTACTACTAGGTAGTTTAGTTCATCAGGCTTACCCCTGACCCCTAGTCTACTACTAGGTAGCTTAGTTCATCAGGCTGACCCCTGACCCTAGTCTACTACTAGGTAGTTTAGTTCATCAGGCTGACCCCTGACCCCTAGTCTACTACTAGGTAGTTTAGTTAATCAGACTGACCCCTAGTCTTCTACTAGGTAATTTAGTTCATCAGACTGACCCCTGACCCCTAGTCTACTTCTAGGTAGTTTAGTTCATCAGACTGACCCCTAGTCTTCTACTAGGTAGTTTAGTTCATCAGACTGACCCCTGACCCCTAGTCTACTACTAGGTAGTTTAGTTCATCAGACTGACCCCTGACCCCTAGTCTACTACTAGGTAGTTTAGTTCATCAGACTGACCCCTGACCCCTAGTCTACTACTAGGTAGTTTAGTTCATCAGACTGACCCCTGACCCCTAGTCTACTACTAGGTAGTTTAGTTCATCAGACTGACCCCTGACCCCTAGTCTACTTCTAGGTAGTTTAGTTCATTAGACTGACCCCTGACCCCTAGTCTACTACTAGGTAGTTTAGTTCATCAGACTGACCCCTGACCCCTAGTCTACTACTAGGTCGTTTAGTTCATCAGACTGACCCCTCACCCATAGTCTACTTCTAGGTAGTTTAGTTCATCAGACTGACCCCTAGTCTTCTACTAGTTAGTTTAGTTCATCAGAATGACCCCTGACCCCTAATCTACTACTAGGTAGTTTAGTTGGTGGGTCCTGTGTGGCTCAGTCGGTAGAGCATGGCGCTTGCAACGCCAAGCGTCGTGGGTTCGATTCCCGCTGGGACCACCCATATGTAAAAGTAGTGGCCCTAGCCGACTTGTAAGTCGCTTTGGACAAACGCGTCTGCTAAATGGGATATATTATTATTATATATATTAGTTCATCAGACTGACCCCTAGTCTACTACTAGGTACTTTAGTTCATCAGTCTGGCCCCTGTCCCCTAGTCTACTGCTAGGTAGTTTAGTTCATCAGACTGACCCCTGACCCCTAGTCTACTACTTTTGGAGGTACTGGAGGAGGTACTGGAGGAGGTACTGGTGGAGGTACTTTTGGGGGTACTGGAGGAGGTACTGTTGGGGGTACTGGAGGAGGAACTGGAGGAGGTACTGGTGGATGTACTGTTGGGGGTACTGGAGGAGGTACTGGAGGAGGTACTGGTGGAGGTACTCTTGGGGGTACTGGTGGAGGTACTGTTGGGGGTACTGGAGGAGGTACTGTTGGGGGTACTGGTGGAGGTACTGTTGGGGGTACTGGAGGAGGTACTGTTGGGGGTACTGGAGGAGGTACAGGTGGAGGTACTCTTGGGGGTACTGGTGGAGGTCCTGTTGGGGGTACTGTAGGGGGTACTGTAGGAGGTACTGTTGGGGGTACTGTTGGGGGTACTGGAGGAGGTATTGTTGGGGGTACTGTTGGGGGTACTGTTGGGGGTACTGGAGGAGGTACTGTTGGGGGTACTGTTGGTGGTACTGTTGGGGGTACTGTTGGGGGTACTGGAGGAGGTACTGTTGGGGGTACTGTTGGGGGTACTGGTGGTGGTACTGTTGGGGGTACTGTTGGGGGTACTGGTGGAGGTACTGTTGGGGGTACGGGTGGGGGTACTGGTGGAGGTACTGTTGGGGGTACTGGAGGAGGTACTGGTGGTGGTACTGGTGGAGGTACTGGTGGGGGTACTGTTGGGGGTACTGGAGGAGGTACTGGTGGGGATACTGGAGGAGGTACTGTTGGGGGTACTGGAGGAGGTACTGTTGGGGGTACTGGAGGAGGTACTGGTGGAGGTACCGTTGTGGGTACTGGAGGAGGTACTGTTGGGGGTACTGGAGGAGGTACTGTTGGGAGTACTGGAGGAGGTACTTTTGGAGGTACTGTTGGAGGTACTGGTGGAGGTACTGTTGGGGGTACTGGAGGAGGTACTGTTGGGAATACTGGAGGAGGTACTGTTGGGGGTACCGGTGGGGGTACTGTTGGGGGTACTGGAGGAGGTACTGGTGGAGGTACTGGTGGGGGTACTGGAAGAGGTACTGTTGGGGGTACTGGAGGAGGTACTTTTGGAGGTACTGTTGGAGGTACTGGTGGAGGTACTGTTGGGGGTACTGGAGGAGGTACTGTTGGGGATACTGGAGGAGGTACTGGTGGAGGTACTGGTGGGGGTACTGTTGGGGGTACTGGAGGAGGTACTGTTGGGGATACTGGAGGAGGTACTGTTGGGGGTACTGGAGGAGGTACTGTTGGGGATACTGGAGGAGGTACTGTTGGGGGTACTGGAGGAGGTACTTTTGGAGGTACTGTTGGAGGTACTGGTGGAGGAACTGTTGGGGGTACTGGAGGAGGTACTGTTGGGGATACTGGAGGAGGTACTGGTGGAGGTACTGGTGGGGGTACTGTTGGGGGTACTGGAGGAGGTACTGTTGGGGATACTGGAGGAGGTACTGTTGGGGGTACTGGTGGGGGTACTGTTGGGGGTACTGGAGGAGGTATTGGTGGAGGTACTGGTGGGGGTACTGTTGGGGGTACTGGAAGAGGTACTGTTGGGGGTACTGGAGGAGGTACTGGTGGAGGTACTGTTGGGGGTACTGTTGGGGGTACTGTTGGGGGTACTGGTGGCGGTACTGTTAGGGGTACCGGTTGGAGGTACCGGTGGGGGTACTGTTGGGGGTACTGGAGGAGGTGCTGGTGAAGGTACTGGAGGAGGTACTGGTGGAGGTACTGTTGGGGGTACTGGTGGAGGTACTGTTGGGGTTACTGGATGAGGTACTGTTGGGGGTACTGGAGAAGGTACTGTTGGGGGTACTGGAGGAGGTACTTGTGGAGGTACTCTTGGGGGTAATGGTGGAGGTACTGTTGGGGGTACTGGAGGAGGTACTGTTGGGGGTACTGGAGGAAGTACTGTTGGGGGTACTGGTGGAGGTACTGTTGGGGTTACTGGAGGAGGTACTGTTGGGGGTACTGTTGGGTGTACTGGTGGAGGTACTGTTGGGGGTACTGGAGGAGGTACTGTTGGGGGTACTGGAGGAGGTACTGTTGGGGGTACTGGTGGAGGTACTGTTGGGGGTACTGGCGGGGGTACTGTTGGGGGTACTGGAGGAGGTACTGTTGGGGGTACTTATGGGGGTACAGTTTGGGGTACAGGTGGAGGTACTGTTGGAGGAGTTTTTTCATTTAAAGATTATTAGTTTATCTATTTGTCCTCTCTGTCTCTGTCTCTGTCTCTCTCTCTCTCTCTCTCTCTCTCTCTCTCTCTCCTGCAAAAAAATATGAGAGGGATCGCGCAAAGAAAAAAAAACAAGAATATGCAAATGTGATCATCTGCTCTCTCTGTAGGTGGTGGTTTTAATTGATTAATAGTAGTTGTGTATTTGATCGGTCACAGCTCTGTAACCTAAGACGTTATTTGTCAAGCTGTTCGGTTTAAAGGAGCTTGAATGCTTTTCCTATTATTTGTAATGTCCAGCCTGTAATGGGGAACATCCCAAATGGCACCCTATTCCCCATATAGTGCACTAGTTCTCTAGTCTTTAACCTTGACCACTAACTAGTGTTCTGTAGTCTAGAACCTTGACTACTAACTAGTGGTCTCTAGTCTATAACCTTGACTACTAACTAGTGTTCTCTAGTCTATAACCTTGACTACTAACTATTGTTCTCTAGTCTAGAACCTTGACTACCAAACTAGTGTTCTCTATTATATAACCTTGACTACCAACTAGTGTTCTCTATTCTATAACCTTGACTACTAGCTAGTGTTCTCTAGACTATAACTTTGACTACTAACTAGTGTTCTCTAGTCTAGAACCTTGACAACTAACTACTGTTCTCTAGTCTATAACCTTGACTACTAACTAGTGTTCTCTAGACTGTAACCTTGACTACTTACTAGTGTTCTCTAGTCCATAACATTGACTACTAACTAGTGTTCTCTAGTCTATGACCATGACTAATATCTAGTGTTCTCTAGTCTATAACCTCACTACTAACTAGTGTTCTCTAGACTATAACCTTGACGACTGTCTAGTGTTCTCTGGACTAGAACCTTGACTACTTTCTAGTGTTCTTTAGTCTATGACCTTGACTACTAACTAGAGTCCTCCAGTGTAGAACCTTGACTACTAACTAGTGTTCTCTATTTTATAACCTTGACTACTACCTAGTGTTCTCTAGACTAGAACCTTGACTACTAACTTGTGTTCTCTAGTCTAGAACCTTGACAACTGACTAGTGTCCTCTAGTCTAGAACCTTGACTACTACCTTGTGTTCTCTAGTCCATAACATTGACTACTAACTAGTGTTCTCTAGTCTATGACCATGACTAATATCTAGTGTTCTCTAGTCTATAACCTCACTACTAACTAGTGTTCTCTAGACTATAACCTTGACGACTGTCTAGTGTTCTCTGGACTAGAACCTTGACTACTTTCTAGTGTTCTTTAGTCTATGACCTTGACTACTAACTAGAGTCCTCCAGTGTAGAACCTTGACTACTAACTAGTGTTCTCTATTTTATAACCTTGACTACTACCTAGTGTTCTCTAGACTAGAACCTTGACTACTAACTTGTGTTCTCTAGTCTAGAACCTTGACAACTGACTAGTGTCCTCTAGTCTAGAACCTTGACTACTACCTTGTGTTCTCTAGTCTAGAACCTTTACAACTTACTAGTGTTATCTGCACTATAACATTGACAACTAACTCGTGTTCTCTAGACTATCACCTTGACTACTAACTATTGTTCTCTTGTCTATGACCATGACTACAAACTAGTGTTATCTAGTCTATAACTTTGACTACTCACTTGTGTCCTCTAGGATAGAACCTCCCTCCCTCAAGGCCTCTCTTCCCTACCTCCCTCCTTCCGTCCTTTCCTTCTCTCTCCTTCCGAGATGAGAGGGATTGCGCAAAGAAAAAAAAACAAGAATATGCAAATGTGATCATCTGCTCTCTCTGTAGGTGGTGGTTTTAATTGATTAATAGTAGTTATGTGTTTGATCGGTCGCAGCTCTGTAACCTAAAACGTTATTTGTCAAGCTGTTCGGTTTAAAGGAGCTTGAATGCTTTTCCTATTATTTGTAATGTCCGCCTGTAATGGTGTACATCCCAAATAGCACCCTATTCCCTATATAGTGCACTAGTTCTGACTAGTGCCTATAGAACTCTGTTCCAAAGTAGTGCACTACAGTATATATGAAATAGGGTGTCATTTGGGACACAAACATCTTTTCTTCCCCGTTACCGACAACCGACATCGATTCTAATTTAAAAAATGTGTGTTGTTGTGCCATAAATCTGAAGGAGAAATGTGATATTTGTGTCCCAAATGGCACCCTATTCCCTTCATAGCACCCTATTCCCCACTACTTTTGACCAGGGCCCATAGGGGAGTAGGCTGCCATTTGGGATGAAGGCATGGTCTTCCACACTACCTGTTCCTCAAAGCTCTGCCAGAGACTTAGTTGGATATAAGTGAGAGAACCCACTTCCTGTCATATTACCTTTGACTCCTAACTAGTGTTCCCTAATCTATAGCCTTGACTACTAACTAGTGTTCCCTAATCTATAGCCTTGACTACTAACTAGTGTTCTCTAATCTATAGCCTTGACTACTAACTAGTGTTCCCTAATCTATAGCCTTGACTACTAACTAGTGTTCCCTAATCTATAGCCTTGACTACTAACTAGTGTTCCCTAGTGTTCCCTAATCTATAGCCTTGACTACTAACTAGTGTTCCCTAATCTATAGCCTTGACTACTAACTAGTGTTCCCTAATCTATAGCCTTGACTACTAACTAGTGTTCCCTAATCTATAGCCTTGACTACTAACTAGCGTTCCCTAATCTATAGCCTTGACTACTAACTAGTGTTCCCTAATCTATAGCCTTGACTCCTAACTAGTGTTCCCTAATCTATAGCCTTGACTACTAACTAGTGTTCCCTAATCTATAGCCTTGACTCCTAACTAGTGTTCCCTAATCTATAGCCTTGACTACTAACTAGTGTTCCCTAATTTATAGCCTTGACTCCTAACTAGTGTTCCCTAATCTATAGCCTTGACTACTAACTAGTGTTCCCTAATCTATAGCCTTGACTCCTAACTAGTGTTCCCTAATCTATAGCCTTGACTCCTAACTAGTGTTCCCTAATCTATAGCCTTGACTACTAACTAGTGTTCCCTAATCTATAGCCTTGACTCCTAATTAGTGTTCCCTAATCTATAGCCTTGACTCCTAACTAGTGTTCCCTAATCTATAGCCTTGACTACTAACTAGTGTTCCCTAATCTATAGCCTTGACTCCTAACTAGTGTTCCCTAATCTATAGCCTTGACTACTAACTAGTGTTCCCTAATCTATAGCCTTGACTACTAACTAGTGTTCCCTAATCTATAGCCTTGACTACTAACTAGTGTTCCCTAATCTATAGCCTTGACTACTAACTAGTGTTCCCTAATCTATAGCCTTGACTACTAACTAGTGTTCCCTAATCTATAGCCTTGACTACTAACTAGTGTTCGCTAATCTATAGCCTTGACTACTAACTAGTGTTCCCTAATCTATAGCCTTGACTACTAACTAGTGTCCCCTAATCTATAGCCTTGACTACTAACTAGTGTTCTCTAGTCTATAACCTTGACTACTAACTAGTGTTCTCTAGTCTATAACCTTGACTACTAACTAGTGTCCTCTAGTCTAGAACCTTGTCTACTAACTAGTGTTCTCTAGTCTAGAACCTTGACTACTAACTAGTGTTCTCTAGACTATAACCTTGACTACTAACTAGTGTTCTCTAGACTATAACCTTGACTACTAACGAGTGTTCTCTATTTTATAACCTTGACTACTAACTAGTGTTCTCTAGTCTATAACCTTGACTACTAACTAGTGTTCTCTATTTTATAACCTTGACTCCTAACTAGTGTTCTCTAGTCTATAACCTTGATTACTAACTAGTGTTCCACCAGTATATCACTTTGACTAACTAGTGTTCTCTAGTCTCTAATGTTGTACTTGAAAAGGAACTTGATAGACTTTGTGTGTGTGTGTGTGTGTGTGTGTGTGTGTGTGTGTGTGTGTGTGTGTGTGTGTGTGTGTGTGTGTGTGTGTGTGTGTGTGTGTGTGTGTGTGTGTGTGTGTGTAAACTCAGTGAGCTGAACCCTTGGAAGGTTTGTGTGTGTATAAACTCGGCTTACATCAGACCTAATTGGTTTAGACTGTAATACCCGTGGATGCCAGCCGTCAAATGGATCTAATTAAGAGATGAAACAACCTTCAAAGTTGCAAACAACAACAACAACAACAACGTTTGAGTTTTTACTGATCCCCTTCTCTTCTCCTTCTCTGGTGGCGTTATTGGGAGGCCAGCCCACTTACTTTTACTCTATCCATATTTTTATATTCAGCATGTTGAGAGACAGATCCCCTCTACTTGAAACACTTGTTTACTGGTGGGAAACGGGGTTGTCGGTGACTGGATAGCCCTTTGATCAGAGGAGAAGTGAACAAGGTTGAGAGAACAGATAGATGCAGTAGCTGCCCCTCTGACTAAGACCTGGTGCGTTGTGAATCATGGGAAAAGCACGAGGTGGGCCACACCCAGAGAACATTATTTAGTGTCCAGGTGCTGACTAACGATGAATAAACTGGAACCTATACAAATAAATAAAGAGAGTCGTACATTATATATGTATATATAAATACAGTTGAAGTCGGAAGTTTATATACACTAAGGTTGGAGTCATTAAAACTCATTTTTCAACCACTCCACACATTTCTTGTTAACAAACTACAGTTTTGGCAAGTCAGTTAGGACATCTACCTTGTGCATGACGCAAGTCATTTTTCCAACAATTGTTTACAGACAGATTATTTCACTTTTATTCACTGTATCACAATTCCAGTGGGTCAGAAGTTTACATACAGTAAGTTGACTGTGCCTTTAAACAGCTTGGAAAATTCCCGAAAAGGATTTCATGGCTTTAGAAGCTTCTGATAGGCTAATTGACATCATTTGAGTCAATTGGAGGTACCTGTGGATGTTTCAAGGCCTACCTTCAAATTTAGTGCCTCTGCTTGACATCATGGGAAAATCAAAAGAAATCAGCCAAGACCTCATCCTTGGGAGCAATTTCCAATCGCTTGAAGGTACCACATTCATCTTTCCAACAATAGTACGCAAGTATAAACACCATGGGACCACGCAGCCGTCATACCGCTCAGGAAGGAGACGCGTTCTGTCTCAGAGGTGAACGTACTTTAGAGCGAAAAGTGCAAATCAATCCCAGAACAACAGCAAAGGACCTTGTGAAGATGCTGGAGGAAACAGGTACAAAAGTATCTATATCCACAGTAAAACAAGTCTTACATCGACATAACCTGAAAGGCCGCTCAGCAAGGTAGAAACCACTGCTCCAAAACCGCCATAAAAAAAGCCAGACTACGGTTTGCAACTGCACATGGGGACAAAGGTCTGATGAAACAAAATAGAACTGTTTGGACATAATGCCCACCGTTAAGTTTGGAGGAGAAAGGTGGAGGCTTGCAAGCTGAAGAACACCATCCCAACCGTGGAGAATGGGGGTGGCAGCATCATGTTGTGGGGGTGCTTTGCTGCAGGAGGAACTGGTGCTCTTCACAAAATAGATGGAATCATTGAAGCAACACCTCAAACATCAGTCAGGAAGTTAAAGCTTGGTCGCAAATGGGTCTTCCAAATGGACAATGACCCCAAGCATACTTCCAAAGTTGTGGCAGAATCGCGTAAGGACAACAAAGTCAACATATTGGAGTGGCCATCACAAAGCCCTGACCTCAATCCTAGAAAAAATGTGTGGGCAGAACTGAAAAAGCATGTGCGAGGAAGGAGGCCTACAAACCTGACTCAGTTACACCAGCTCTGTTAGGAGGAATGGGCCAAAATTCACCCAACTTATTGTAGGAATCTTGTGGAAGGCTACCCGAATCGTTTGACCCAAGTTAAACAATTTAAAGGCAATGCTGCCAAATACTAATTGAGTGTATGTAAACTTCTGACCCACTGGGAATGTGATGAAAGAAATAAAAGCTGAAATAAGTAATTCTCTCTAATATTATTCTGACATTTGACATTCTTAAAATAATGTGGTGATCTTAACTGACCTATGTCAGGGAATTTTTACTTGGATTAAATGTCAGGAAATGTGAAAGACTGAGTTTAAATGTATTTTCCTAAGGTGTATGTAAACTTCTGACTTCAAATGTATATGTGTGTGTATATATAATATATACTACCATTCAAAACTTTGGGTTCACTTTAAAATGTCCTTGTTTTTTAAAGAAAATCACTTTTTGTCCATTAAAATAAAATCAAATTGATCAGAAATACAGTGATATATTGACATAAGCAATCAGAGGCCCATTATCAGCAACCCTTACTCCTCTGTTCCAATGGCACGTTGTGTTAGCTAATCCAAATGTATCATTTTAAAAGGTTAATTGATCATTAGAAAACCATTTTGCAATTATGTTAGCACAGCTGAAAACTGTTGTGCTGATGAAACAATCAATTAATCTGGCCTTGTTTAGACTAGTTGAGCATCTGGAGCATCAGCATTTGTGTGTTTGATTACAGGCTCAAGATGGCCAGAAACAAAGATCTTTCTTATGAACCTCTTCGGGATAGGGGGCAGCATTTTCACTTTTGGATAAATAGCGTGCCCAATTTCAACTTCCTGCTACTCATGCCAAGAATATAAGATATGCATATCATTAGTAGATTTGGATAGAAAACACTCTGAAGTTTCTAAAGCTGTTTGAATGATGTATGTGAGTATACCATAACTTGTGTAGCAGGCAAAACCCAGAGGACTAACCATTCAGATTTTTTGTTTTTTAGGTCACTGTCTATTCAATGATTTTTCATTGGGGAACTAGATTTCTAAGGCACTACCGCTTCCACTGGATGTCACCAGTCTTTGGAAATAGGTTGAGGTTATTCCTTTGTGAAATGAAGAAGTACGGCCATCTTGAATCAGTGTAACACTGTTGAGAGTTGCGCAAGACTAGAAAAGTAGCGTTAGATTGTTGTTGTCCTGTATTGAAAACAGATACACCCGTCTTCAATTTGATCGACTATTAACGTTTAAAAATACCTAAAGTTGTATTACAAAAGTAGTTTGAAATGTTTTGGCAATGATTGCAGGTAACTTTTGAGAAATTTTGTAGTGACGTTGCGCAAATTGGAAGCTGTTTTTTTCTGGATCAAACGCGCCAAATAAATGGACATTTTGGATATATATGAACGGAATTAATTGAACAAGAGGACCATTTGTGATGTTTATGGGACATATAAGAGTGCCAACAAAAGAAGCTCGTCAAAGGTAAGGCATGATGTATATTTTATTTCTGCGTTTTGTGTAGCGCCTGCAGGGTTGAAATATGCTACTCTCTCTTTGTTTACTGTTGTGCTATCATCAGATAATAGCATCTTATGCTTTTGCCGAAAAGCCTTTTAAAAATCTGACATGTTGGCTGGATTCACAACGAGTGTAGCTTTAATTTAGTATCTTACATGTGTGATTTAATGAAAGTATGATTTTTATATAATTTTATTTGTATTTGGCGCTCTACATTTCCCCTGGCTTTTGGCCAAGTGGGACACAAGCGTCCCCCTATCCTAGAGGATTTATGAAACTCGCCAGTCTATTCTTGTTCTGAGAAATGAAGTCTATTCCATATGAGAAATTGGCAAGAAACTGAAGATTTCGCACAACACTGTGTACTACTCCCTTCACAGAACAGCGCATACTGGCTCTAACCAGAATAGAAAGAGGAGTGGGAGGCCCCGGTGTACAACTGAGCTAGAGGACAAGTACATTAGAGTGTCTAGTTTGAGAAACAGACGCAGTACCCGCAAAACACTGCAAAACACCAGTCTCAACGTCTACAGTGAAATGCGACTCCGGGATGAGTTCCTCTGTCCAGTGTCTGTGTTCTTTTGCCAATCGTAATATTTTATTTTTTATTGGCCAGTCTGAGATATGGCTTTTTCTTTGCAACTATGCCTAGAAGGCCAGCATCCCGGAGTTGCTTCTTCACTGGAGACGTTGAGACTGGTGTTTTGCGGGTACTATTTAATGAAGCTGCCAGGTGAGGACTTGTTTTCAGCAGTGCTAACATAATTTCAGAATGGTTTTCTAGTGGTTAGCCTTCTAAAATGATCCACTTGGATGAGCTAACACACCGTGCCATTGGAACACAAGAGTGATGGTTGCTGATAATGAGCCTTTGTACGCCTATGTATATATCCCATTAAATAGTCAGTTACAACATTAACAATGTCTACACTGTATTTCTGATCAATTTGATGTTATTTTAATGGACAAAAATGGTTGCTTTTCAAAAACAAGGATATTTCTAAGTGACCCCAAACTTTTGAACGGTAGTGTATTGTGAAAGTATTCACCCCCTTTGGCATTGTTCCTATGTTGTTGCCTAACAACCTGGAATTAAAATGGATTTTTGGGGCGTTTGTATCATTTGATTTACAGAACATGTCTACCACTTTGAAGATGTGAAATATTTTCTATTGTGAAACAAACAAGAAATATGACAAAAAAACAAAACAGAAAACTTGAGCATGGATTCACCCTCCAATTTCAATACTTTGAAGAGCCACCTTTTGCAGCAATTACAGTTGTAAGTCTCTTGGGGTATGTCTCTATAAACTTGGCACATCTAGCCACTGGGATATTAGTCCATTCTTCAAGGCAAAACTGCTCCAGCTCCTTCAAGTTGGATGGGTTCCGCTGGTGTACAGCAATCTTTAAGTCACACCACAGATTCTCAATTGGATTGAGGTCTGGACTTTTACTAGGCCATTCCAAGACATTTAAATGCTTAGTGTTGCTTTAGCAGTATGCTTAGGGTCATTGTCCTGCTGGAAGATGAACCTAGGCCATTCCAAGACATTTAAATGCTTAGTGTTGCTTTAGCAGTATGCTTAGGGTCATTGTCCTGCTGGAAGATGAACCTCCATCCCAGTCTCAAATCTCTGGAAGACTGAAACAGGTTTCCCTCAAGAATTTCCCTGCATTTAGCGCCATCCATCATTCCTTCAGTTCTGACCAGTTTCCTAGTCCGTGCCGATGAAAAACATCCCCACAGCATGATGCTGCCAACATGATTCTTCACTGTGGGGATGATGTTCTCGGGGTGATGAGAGGTGTTGAGTTTGTGCCCTTCATGGCCAAATGGCTCACTTTTAGTCTCATCTGACCAGAGTACCTTCTTCCATATGTTTGGGGAGTCTCCCACATGCCCTTTAGCAAACACCAAATGTTATTTTTTTCTTTAAGCAATGTTTTTTATCTGGCCAATCTTCTGTAAAGCCCAGCTCTGTGGAGTGTACGGCTTAAAGTGGTCCTATGGACAGATACTCCAATCTCCGCTGTGGAGCTTTGCAGCTCCTTCAGGGTTATCTTTAGTCTCTTTGTTGTCTCTTTGATTAATGCCCTCCTTGTCTGGTCAGTGAGTTTTGGTGGGCGGCCCTCTCTTGGCAGGTTTGTTGTGGTGCCATATTCTTTCTATTTTTTAATAATGGATTTAATGGTGTTCAAAGTTTCTGATATTTCTTTATATTCCAACCTTGATCTGTACTTCTCTGAGCTCCTTGGTCTTCGTGGTGCCGCTTGCTTAGTGGTGCGCCTTGCTTAGTGTTGTTGCAGACTCTGGGGCCTTTCAGAACAGGTGTACATATACTGAGATCATGTGACAGATCATATTGCACACAGGTGGACTTTATTTAACTAATTCTGTGCCTTCTGAAGGTAATTGGCTGCAGCAGATCTTATTTCGGGGCTTCATAGTAAAGGGGGTGAATGCTTATGCACGCACCACTTTTCAGTTTTACATCGTTTAAAATTGATTCAAACAAGTTATTATTTTCATTTAATTTAAACAGTTTGGACTATTGTGTACATTACTTGAAATCCAAATAAAAATCCATTTTAAATTACAGGTTGTAATGCAACAAAATATGAAAAACACCAAGGTGGATGAATACTTTTGCAAGGCCCTGTATATATATATATGTATATATATATATATAACTCCCATTAAACCACCAACGGCATCACTGTGCTCTTCAGGGTGATGTCATGAATGCTAGAACCAGGTTATGTAGATCATGCACACACACACACACACACACACACACACACACGCACACGTACACGTACACACACACACACACACACACACGGTGGTGGAGAGAACAGATAACACCTATCTCCAGCCAGGGAGCAGTCCCAGAGGAACTGACCATGACTTTACACTGATATCAGAGAGCATCCTGTTCCCCAGGGTGACTGGTGTGGTGTGTGTGTGTGTGTGTGTGTGTGTGTGTGTGTGTGTGTGTGTGTGTGTGTGTGTGTGTGTGTGTGTGTGTGTGTGTGTGTGTGTGTGTGTGTGTGTGTGTGTGTGTGTGTGTGTGTGTGTGTGTGTGTGTGTGTGTACACACTATATATGTGAGGTAAGGGAATGTATTTCTCAGCATTATTGCAGAAAGAATGTATTCAAAAGCAAAGACTCATCCATTTCAATACACCACTAATCAGTTGAAGTTAACCCTTTAGTCAATGATGAAATCAAATCAAATTGTATTGGTCTCACACACAGGGTGTAAACGGTACAGTGGAATGCTGACTTACAATCTCTCTTCAACAGTGCAGTACACATTCATCAACCAACAATTATACTATAATGAAACGAGTACACACACACACACACACACACACACACACACACACACACACACACACACACACACACACACACACACACACACACACACACACGCACATCACACATCACACACACAAAGCTAACGGCTGTGTGTTCATCAGGTCTGTAATGGCAGGGTTTCATATTTCAATCATTACCATGGTGAGCCTGGTTTAAATTGGTAGTTTAAGAGTTGAAATTGGAAAGTGACTGTCATGTCTGCATGAAGACCCACATTTAAATCCAGTTGGAAAATGAAAAGGGGCCTGGGCTGGCTCTCTGTCTCTCTGGCTTGATGGCTCTCTGTCTCTCTGGCTTGATGGCTCTCTGTCTCTCTGTCTCTCTGGCTTGATGGCTCTCTGTCTCTCTGGCTTGATGGCTCTCTGTCTCTCTGGCTCTCTGTCTCTCTGTCTCTCTGGCTTGATGGCTCTCTGTCTCTCTGTCTCTCTGGCTTGATGGCTCTCTGTCTCTCTGGCTTGATGGCTCTCTGTCTCTCTGTCTCTCTGGCTTGATGGCTTTCTGTCTCTCTGTCTCTCTGGCTTGATGGCTCTCTGTCTCTCTGGCTTGATGGCTCTCTGTCTCTCTGGCTTGATGGCTCTCTGTCTCTCTGGCTTGATGGCTCTCTGTCTCTCTGGCTTGATGGCTCTCTGTCTCTCTAGCTCTCTGGCTTGATGGCTCTCTGGCTTGATGGCTCTCTAGATTTCTGGCTCTCTGTCTATCTTGCTCTCTGTCTCTATGGCTTGATGTCTCTCTGTCTCTCTAGGTCTCTGTCTCTCTGTCTCTCTAGCTCTCTGTCTCTCTAGCTCTCTGTCTCTCTAGCTCTTTGTCTCTCTAGCTCTTTGTCTCTTGCTCTCTGTCTCTGTAGCTCTCTGGCTCTCTGGCTTGATGGTTCTCTGGCTTGATGGTTCTCTGGCTTGATGGTTCTCTGGCTTGATGTCTATCTGTCTTTCCGTCTCTCTGGCTTGATGGAAACTTCAGATGTGTCCTTAATGGCACCCTATTTCATTAAAGTACAGTACAGTCGACCAGGGTTTTGATCAGGGCCCATAAGGATCTGGTCAGAAGTAGTGTACTATAAAAGGAATAGGGAACCATTTGGGATGGAGGCTTTGAGTTGTGAAATATCCAACTCCACCCCCCTCTGGGTGTAGGTTAGTCTTCTGCAACCGTGAGCTGTCTGTCTCATGTATAACAGTAATGATTTCTCTGCTGTGAGCTGTCTGTCTCATGTATAACAGTAATGATTTCCCTGCTGTGAGCTGTCTGTCTCATGTATAACAGTAATGATTTCCCTGCTGTGAGCTGTCTGTCTCATGTATAACAGTAATGATTTCCCTGCTGTGAGCTGTCTGTCTCATGTATAACAGTAATGATTTCCCTGCTGTGAGCTGTCTGTCTCATGTATAACAGTAATGATTTCCCTGCTGTGAGCTGTCTGTCTCATGTATAACAGTAATGATTTCCCTGCTGTGAGCTGTCTGTCTCATGTATAACAGTAATGATTTCCCTGCTGTGAGCTGTCTGTCTCATGTATAACAGTAATGATTTCCCTGCTGTGAGCTGTCTGTCTCATGTATAACAGTAATGATTTCCCTGCTGTGAGCTGTCTGTCTCATGTATAACAGTAATGATTTCTCTGCTGTGAGCTGTCTGTCTCATGTATAACGGTAATGATTTCTCTGCTGTGAGTTGTTACTTTTGCCACTTCAAACAAAAGGTGCCTAACAAAACAGTCACCCCATAGACACATGTTTACTTTGTGAAGTGGACTGGACGTGATCTCTGTGGGAATTGAACCCACCACCTTGGCATTGCAAGGCTAGTGACAATGCCTGTCACAACTGTAATGGTTTTCCTCCTCTTCGTCCGAAGAGGAGAGGAGAGAAGGATCGGAGGACCAATATGCGGCGTGGTAAGTGTCCATGGTTCTTTCAATAAGAAAATACTCAACATGAACAACTGACTACAAAAAACAATAAACGTGGAACGAACGAAAACCCAAACAGTACCGTGTGGTGAAAAAACACAGACACGGAAACAAACACCCACAAACACACAGTGAAACCCAGGCTACCTAAGTATGATTCTCAATCAGAGACAACTAATGACACCTGCCTCTGATTGAGAACCATACTAGGCCGAAACATAGAAATCCCCAAATGATAGAAAAACAAACATAGACTGCCCACCCCAACTCACGCCCTGACCATACTAAATAATGAAAAAACAAACAGACTGCCCACCCAACTCACGCCCTGACCATACTAAATAATGACAAAACAAACAGACTGCCCACCCAACTCACGCCCTGACCATACTAAATAATGACAAAACAAACAGACTGCCCACCCCAACTCACGCCCTGACCATACTAAATAATGACAAAACAAACAGACTGCCCACCCCAACTCACGCCCTGACCATACTAAATAATGACAAAACAAACAGACTGCCCACCCAACTCACGCCCGGACCATACTAAATAATGACAAAACAAACAGACTGCCCACCCAACTCACGCCCTGACCATACTAAATAAAGACAAAACAAACAGACTGCCCACCCAACTCACGCCCTGACCATACTAAATAAAGACAAAACAAACAGACTGCCCACCCAACTCACGCCCTGACCATACTAAATAATGACAAAACAAACAGACTGCCCACCCAACTCACGCCCTGACCATACTAAATAATGACAAAACAAACAGACTGCCCACCCAACTCACGCCCTGACCATACTAAATAAAGACAAAACAAACAGACTGCCCACCCAACTCACGCCCTGACCATACTAAATAATGACAAAACAAACAGACTGCCCACCCAACTCACGCCCTGACCATACTAAATAATGACAAAACAAACAGACTGCCCACCCAACTCACGCCCGGACCATACTAAATAATGACAAAACAAACAGACTGCCCACCCAACTCACGCCCTGACCATACTAAATAATGACAAAACAGACTGCCCACCCAACTCACGCCCTGACCATACTAAATAATGACAAAACAGACTGCCCACCCAACTCACGCCCTGACCATACTAAATAATGACAAAACAGACTGCCCACCCCAACTCACGCCCTGACCATACTAAATAATGACAAAACAAACAGACTGCCCACCCAACTCACGCCCTGACCATACTAAATAATGACAAAACAAAGGAAATAAAGGTCAGAACGTGACATAACTCAACCACACAGGACCAGTATTGGCATTGTAATACATGCAGTCCTAGTAGTACAGTTCTGCAGAACAGATAATGAGTATTACAGAGGTGATTATCAGAGTGTATAAGAGCAATGCTGCTTCTATGGGGGTCAGAGTAAGGACAAGAGCAGAGCGGAGGAGGAAACACTTCATTATGTTGTCCCCTGAATCAACGATTCATTATTGGTACTGTGAGGAACATCTTCCATCGCATTGTTAAATGTCACACAGCTATTCAGCTGCTGCTGTAATGACTGTGTGTGTGTGTGTGTGTGTGTGTGTGTGTGTATGTGTGTCTGTTTGTGTGTGTGTGTGTATGTCTGTTTGTGTGTGTGTGTGCCTGTTTGTGTGTGTGCATGTCTGTTTGTGTGTGTGTGTGTGTGCGTGCGTGCGTTTGTGTGTGTGTGTGTTTGTGTTTGTATGTGTGTGTGTTTGTGTGTGTGTGTTTGTGTTTGTATGTGTGTGTGTTTGTGTGTAATATAAGGATGGTCATGTTTGAGGAAGTCTTAACAGATTGTATAGTCATTGAGAACTACAGGCTTGTGTCCTGAATGGCACCCTATTCCTTACATAGTGAACCACTTTTGACCAGGGCCCATAGGGTTCTAGTCAAATGTAGCACACTATATAGGGAACAGAGAACCATTTATGATGCAGAATGGTTTGTGAAGCTCATGTTAATATTTATTTGCTGTTGTAAGCATTTTCCTTCCTTCCCTTCTGTTCTCATTGGCTCATTGACTGATTTCCATGTGGATAATACCTGGCTAGTAGTGGTTCCTGGGATGAGAGCATGTGAAGGAATTAGAAGCAGATTGGGTAGAGGGTGAGAAATACTGTAGAGAGACGGAGAGACCAAGGGATTCAAAAATAGACAGACAGAGAGATAGAGAGAGAGAACGAGACAGATAAATATATTGGGGAAATGCTCTGCATTATCATTAACAGCAGACTCGTACATTTCTTTCAGTGAAAACAATGTACTGAGCAAATGTCAAATTGGCTTTTCACTAGTTACCATATGACAGACCACGTATTCACCCTGCACACCCTAATTGACAAACAAACAAAACAAAAGACAAGTCTTCTTATGCTTTGTTCATTTCAAAATAGCTTTTGACTCACTTTGGCATGAGGGTCTGCTTTACAAATTGATGGAAAGTGGTGTTGGGGGAAAAACACATGAAAATATAAAATATATGTACACAAACAACGCGTGAGGTTAAATTTGGCAAAAAAAACACACATTTCTTCAGACAGGGCCATGGGGTAAGACTGGGATGCAGCTTAAGCCCCACCCTCTTCAACATATATATCAGCGAATTGGCGAGGGCACTAGAACAGTCTGCAGCACCCGGCCTCGCCCTCCTAGAATCTGAAGTCAAATGTCTGTTTTCTGGTGATATGGTTCTTCTGTCCCCAACCAAGGATGGCCAACAGCAGCACCTAGAACTTCTGCACAGATTCTGTCAGACCTGGGCCCAGACAGTAAATCTCAGTAAGACAAAAATAAAGTTGCCAGGACCACAAATACAAATTCCATCTAGACACCGTTGCCCTAGAGGAAACAAAAAAAAAATGATATGTACCTCGTCCTAATCAGGTAACTTCCACAAAGCTGTGAACAATCTGAGAGACACGGTAAGAAGGGTCTTCTATGTCATCAAATGGAACAGAACATTTGACATATCAAATAGGATCTGGCTAAAAATACTTGAATCAATTATAGAACCCATTTCCCTTTATGGTTGTGAGATCTGGGGTCCGCTCACCAACCAAGAATTCACAAAATGGGACCAACACCAAATTGAGACACTGAATGCAGAATTCTGCTAAAATATCCACTGTGTACAACGTAATAGTCAAAATAATGCAGAGCAGAATTAGGCTGATATCCGCTAATGATCAAAATCCAGAAAAGAGCTGTTAAATTTGACATCCACCTAAAAGGAAGTGATTCCCAAACCATCCATAACAAAGCCATCACCTACAGAGAGATAAACCTTGAGAAGTGTCCCCTAAGGAATCTGGTCCTGGGACTCTGGTCAGGAACACAAACACACCTCACAGAGCCCCAGGACAGCAACACAATTAGACCCAACCAAATCATGAGAAAACAAAAAGATAATTACTTACATATTGGAAATAATTAACAAAAAAACTAGAATGTTATTTGGCCCCTTGCAGAGAATACTCAGTGGCAGAATACCTGACCACTGACTGACCCAA
>NW_027014485.1:97500-150000 GCF_036934945.1 Oncorhynchus masou masou | reverse complement strand
GAGAGAGAGCGGGAGAGAGAGAGCGGGAGAGAGAGAGCAGGAGGAGAGAGCAGGAGAGAGACGGGAGAGAGAGAGCAGGAGAGAGAGCGGGAGAGAGAAGCGGGAGAGAGAGAGCAGGAGAGAGCGGGAGAGAGACGGGAGAGAGAGAGAGCAGGAGAGAGAGAGCAGGAGAGAGAGCGGGAGAGAGAGAGAGCAGGAGAGAGAGCGGGAGAAGAGCGGGAGAGAGAGAGCAGGAGAGAGAGCGGGAGAGAGAGAGCAGGAGAGAGAGCGGGAGAGAGAGCGGGAGAGAGAGAGCCAGAGAGAGAGCAGGAGAGAGAGCGGGAGAGAGAGAGCGGGAGAGAGAGAGCGGGAGAGAGAGAGCAGGAGAGAGAGCGGGAGAGAGAGAGCAGGAGAGAGAGCGGGAGAGAGAGAGCAGGAGAGAGAGCGGGAGAGAGAGAGCAGGAGAGAGAGCGGGAGAGAGAGAGCAGGAGAGAGAGCGGGAGAGAGAGAGCAGGAGAGAGAGCGGGAGAGAGAGAGCGGGAGAGAGAGAGCGGGAGAGAGAGCGGGAGAAAGAGAGCGGGAGAGAGAGCAGGAGAGAGAGCGGGAGAGAGAGAGCCAGAGAGAGAGCAGGAGAGAGAGCGGGAGAGAGAGAGCGAGAGAGAGAGAGCAGGAGAGAGAGCGGGAGAGAGAGAGCCAGAGAGAGAGCCAGAGAGAGAGCGGGAGAGAGAGCGAGAGAGAGAGAGAGCTGATGATTATCATCATATACTGTATACCTTTGATAGCCCTATAGCCAGCTTGTTAGTGTAAGAGATGTACTGTCTGCTGGCTATTGATTGCAGCCCTTGCCAGGGACCACAGTTAGGTAGGGATGAAAGAGAAGGCATCCTGTCCCTGTCTCTGTCCCTATCCTGTCTCTGTCTCTGTCCCTATCCTGTCCCTGTGTCTCTGTCCCTATCCTGTCTCTGTCTCTGTCCCTATCCTGTCTCTGTCTCTGTCCCTATCCTGTCTCTGTCTCTGTCCCTATCCTGTCTCTGTCCCTCTATCTGTCCCTGTCCCTGTTTCTGTCCCTGTCCCTGTATCTGTCCCTCTATCTGTCCCTGTCCCTGTTTCTGTCCCTGTCCCTGTATCTGTCCCTCTATCTGTCCGTGTCCCTGTCCCTGTTCCTGTCCCTGTATCTGTCCCTCTATCTGTCCGTGTCCCTGTCCCTGTATCTGTCCCTCTATCTGTCCGTGTCCCTGTCCCTGTATCTGTCCCTCTATCTGTCCCTGTCCCTGTTTCTGTCCCTGTTCCTGCTGCAGTTCCTGCTGTTAGATTAGAGGAGTATAGTTATTAGTGTTGAACTTGTTCTGTCTTTGCTGTCTCTCTGACCTGAGGTCAGGTATCATAGACTAGGCAGAAGGCCATGAGGTGTAGTGGAGCAGCCCAGTGGTGTTAACAGGCCTGGGTGGAGGGAGGTTTAAACAGGGCCTGTCAGAGCATGAATCACTGGCTCTATTCAGATCAGCCAGCAGATCCACGTTTTGTCCATGTTCAATAGGATGGTTGCTGCACGCAAACACACACACACGCACACACACACACACACACACACACACACACACACACACACACACACACACACACACACACACACACACACACACACACACACACACACACACACACACACACACACACACACACACACACACACACACACACACACACACACACATGTTTTGTCTGTGTTGGATGCATGGCAGCAAGCTGGGTTGTACTGGGACAGTTTCAGCAGCCAGGGGAATATACCAGGCCAGGATAACTGTTGCCGTTTGGGCAGGCGGGCTGGTGTGCGGGCAGGATGGCGGAGGGAGGGCTGGCAGATTGACAGGTGCTTCCTGACAGAGGGGGAGAACCAGGGATGTGTGTGTTTTCTGGTTTGTCAGAGTGTGTTTGAGAGAGAGGTTTTGCATTTGTGCCTGCATGTGTGTGTGAATATGAGAGAGAGAGAGAGACAGAGACAGAGGGAGAGAGAGACAGAGAGACAGAGGGAGAGAGAGAGAGACAGAGAGAGAGACAGAGAGACAGAGGGAGAGAGAGAGAGATAGAGAGAGAGACAGAGAGAGAGACAGAGGGAGAGAGAGAGAGAGAAGAGAGAGAGAGAGAGAGAGAGAGAGATGACTTGTGACCTGTTGCCACAAGAAAAGGGCAACCAGTGAAGAGCAAACATCATTGTAAATACAACCCATATGTATTTTTATTTTATTTTCCCTTTTGTACTTTAACCATTTGTACATTGTTACAACACTGTATATATACATAATATGACATTTGAAATGTCTTTAATCTCTTGGAACTTCTGTGAATGTAATGTTTACTGTTCATTTTTGTTTATTTCAATTTTGTTTATTATCTACTTCACTTGCTTTGGCAAGATAGCATGATAGAGAGAGAGAGGGTATGATATAGAGATGGTATGATAGATAATATGATAGAGAGAGATAGTGGTAGAAAGAGAGTATTTATTTATTTATTTATTTATTTTATTTCACCTTTATTTAACCAGGTAGGCAAGTTGAGAACAAGTTCTCATTTACAATTGTGACCTGGCCAAGTATGATAGAGAGAGAGCGTATGATAGAGAGATAGTATGCTAGAGAGATAGTATGATAGACAGATGGTATGATAGAGAGATGGTATGATAGAGAGAGAGTATGATAGAGAGAGAGTATGATAGAGAGATAGTATGATAGAGAGAGAGTATGATAGAGAGATGGTATGATAGAGAGATGGTATGATAGAGAGAGAGTATATAGAGAATGTTAGAAGGAGTTTGATAGAGAGATAGTATGATAGAGGGTATGCTAGAGAGAGAGGATGCTAGAGAGATAGTATGATAGAGTGTATATATATATAATATGACATTTGTAATGTCTTTATTGTTTTGAAACTTCTGTATGTGTGATGTCTACTGTTAATTTTTATTGTTTATTTCATTTTATATATTATCTACCTTACTTGCTTTGGCAATGTTAACACATGTTTCACATGCCAATAATGCCCTTGAATTGAATTTAATTGAGTATGTAGAGAGATAGTAAGCTAGAGAGAGAGTATGATAGAGAGAGTATGCTAGAGAGATGGTATGCTAGAGAGATGGTATGATAGAGACAGAGTATGATAGAGAGAGTATGATATAGAGATAGTATGATATAGAGATGGTATGCTAGAGAGATGGTATGATAGAGACAGAGTATGATAGAGATAGTATGATATAGAGATGGTATGATAGAGAGTATGATAGAGACAGAGTATGATAGAGAGAGTATGATATAGAGATAGTATGATATAGAGATGGTATGATAGAGAGAGAGTATGATAGAGACAGAGTATGATAGAGAGAGTATGCTATAGAGATAGTATGATAGAGAGAGAGTATTTATTTATTTATTTATTCGTTATTTTACCAGGTAAGTTGACTGAGAACACGTTCTCATTTGCAGCAACACCCTGGGGAACAGTTACAGGGGAGAGGAGGGGGGATGAATGAGCCAATTGTAAACTGGGGATTATTAGGTGACCGTGATGGTTTGAGGGCCAGATTGGGAATTTAGCCAGGACACCAGGGTTAACACCCCTACTCTTACGATAAGTGCCATGGGATCTTTAATGACCTCAGAGAGTCAGGACACCTGTTTAACGTCCCATCCGAAAGACGGCACCCTACACAGGGCAATGTCCCCAATCACTGCCATGGGGCATTGGGATATTATTTTTTTTGACAAGAGGAAAGAGTGCCTCCTACTGGCCCTCCAACACCACTTCCAGCAGCATCTGGTCTCCCATCAAGGGACTGACCAGGACCAACGCTGCTTATCTTCAGAAGCAAGCCAGCAGTGGTATGCAGGGTGGAATACTACTATCATAGTATGATAGTATGATAGAGAGGATGCTAGAGAGATAGTATGATAGAGAGATGGTATGATAGAGAGGTGGTATGATAGAGAGATGGTATGATAGAGAGATGGTATGATAGAGAGATAGTATGATAGAGAGATAGTATGATAGAGAGTATGCTAGAGAGATAGTATGATAGAGAGTATGCTAGAGAGATAGTATGATAGAGAGATGGTATGATAGAGAGAGAGAGTATGATAGAGAGATAGTATGATAGAGAGTATGATAGAGAGATAGTATGATAGAGATATGGTTTGATAGAGAGAGAGTATGATAGAGAGTATGCTAGAGAGATAGAGAGATATTATGCTAGAGAGATATTATGCTAGAGAGATAGTATGATAGAGAGAGATAATGATAGAGAGAGTATGATAAGTCGCTCTGGATAAGAGCGTCTGCTAAATGACTTAAATGTAAATGTAAATGATAGAGAGAGAATATGATAGAGAGAGAGTATGATAGAGAGATGGTATGATAGAGAGATAGTGTGATTAAGAGAGTATGCTAGAGATATAGTATGATAGAGAGATAGTATGATAGAGACAGAGTATGATAGAGAGAGTATGATAGAGAGATAGTATGCTAGAGAGAGTATGTTCGAGAGATGGTATGATAGAGAGATAGTATGATAGAGAGATAGTATGCTAGAGAGAGTATGTTCGAGAGAGAGTATGATAGAGAGAGTATGATAGAGATGGTATGATAGAGAGAGATAATGATAGAGAGAGTATGATAGAGAGAGAGTATGCTAGAGAGAGAGTATGATAGAGAGAGTATGATAGAGAGATAGTATGCTAGAGAGAGATAATGATAGAGAGAGTATGATAGAGCGAGTATGCTAGAGAGAGAGTATGCTAGAGAAAGAGTATGATAGAGAGATGGTATGATAGAGAGAGAGTATGATAGAGAGATGGTATGCTAGAGAGATGGTATGCTAGAGAGAGTATGATAGAGAGATGGTATGCTAGAGAGAGAGTATGATAGAGTATGATAGAGAGATAGTATGCTAGAGAGAGATAATGATAGAGAGAGTATGATAGAGAGATGGTATGATAGAGAGATGGTAAGATCGAGAGATGGTATGATAGAGAGATGGTATGATAGAGAGATAGTATGATAGAGACAGAGTATGATAGAGAGAGTATGATAGAGAGAGAGTATGATAGAGAGAGTATGATAGAGAGATGGTATGATAGAGAGAGATAATGATAGAGAGAGTATGATAGAGAGAGAGTATGCTAGAGAGAGAGTATGATAGAGAGAGTATGATAGAGAGATAGTATGCTAGAGAGAGATAATGATAGAGAGAGTATGATAGAGAGATGGTATGATAGAGAGATGGTAAGATCGAGAGATGGTATGATAGAGAGATGGTATGATAGAGAGATAGTATGATAGAGACAGAGTATGATAGAGACAGAGTATGATAGAGAGAGAGTATGATAGAGAGAGTATGATAGAGAGATGGTATGATAGAGAGAGATAATGATAGAGAGAGTATGATAGAGAGAGAGTATGCTAGAGAGAGAGTATGATAGAGAGAGTATGATAGAGAGATAGTATGCTAGAGAGAGATAATGATAGAGAGAGTATGATAGAGCGAGTATGCTAGAGAGAGAGTATGCTAGAGAAAGAGTATGATAGAGAGATGGTATGATAGAGAGAGAGTATGATAGAGAGATGGTATGCTAGAGAGATGGTATGCTAGAGAGAGTATGATAGAGAGATGGTATGCTAGAGAGAGAGTATGATAGAGTATGATAGAGAGATAGTATGCTAGAGAGAGATAATGATAGAGAGAGTATGATAGAGAGATGGTATGATAGAGAGATGGTAAGATCGAGAGATGGTATGATAGAGAGATGGTATGATAGAGAGATAGTATGATAGAGACAGAGTATGATAGAGAGAGTATGATAGAGAGAGAGTATGATAGAGAGAGTATGATAGAGAGATGGTATGATAGAGAGAGATAATGATAGAGAGAGTATGATAGAGAGAGAGTATGCTAGAGAGAGAGTATGATAGAGAGAGTATGATAGAGAGATAGTATGCTAGAGAGAGATAATGATAGAGAGAGTATGATAGAGAGATGGTATGATAGAGAGATGGTAAGATCGAGAGATGGTATGATAGAGAGATGGTATGATAGAGAGATAGTATGATAGAGACAGAGTATGATAGAGACAGAGTATGATAGAGAGAGAGTATGATAGAGAGAGTATGATAGAGAGATGGTATGATAGAGAGAGATAATGATAGAGAGAGTATGATAGAGAGAGAGTATGCTAGAGAGAGAGTATGATAGAGAGAGTATGATAGAGAGATAGTATGCTAGAGAGAGATAATGATAGAGAGAGTATGATAGAGCGAGTATGCTAGAGAGAGAGTATGCTAGAGAAAGAGTATGATAGAGAGATGGTATGATAGAGAGAGAGTATGATAGAGAGATGGTATGCTAGAGAGATGGTATGCTAGAGAGAGTATGATAGAGAGATGGTATGCTAGAGAGAGAGTATGATAGAGTATGATAGAGAGATAGTATGCTAGAGAGAGATAATGATAGAGAGAGTATGATAGAGCGAGTATGCTAGAGAGAGAGTATGATAGAGAGATGGTATGATAGAGAGAGAGTATGATAGAGAGATAGTATGATAGAGAGAGATAATGATAGAGAGAGTATGTTCAAGAGAGAGTATGATAGAGAGATGGTATGATAGAGAGATGGTATGATAGAGAGAGATAATGATAGAGAGATAGTATGATAGAGAGAGTATGTTTGAGAGATAGTATGATAGAGAGATGGTATGATAGAGAGATGGTATGATAGCGAGAGATTATGATAGAGAGAGAGTATGATAGAGAGAGATAATGATAGAGAGATAGTATGACAGAGAGAGTATGTTCGAGAGATAGTATGATAGAGAGATGGTATGATAGAGAGTTGGTATGATAGCGAGAGATTATGATAGAGAGAGAGAGTATGATAGAGAGTATGCTAGAGAGATAGTATGAGAGAGTATGATAGAGAGAGAGAATGATAGAGAGATAGTATGATAGAGAGAGAGTATGATAGAGAGATGGTATGATAGAGAGATGGTATGATAGAGAGAGAGTATATAGAGAATGTTAGAAGGAGTTTGATAGAGAGATAGTATGATAGAGGGTATGCTAGAGAGAGAGGATGCTAGAGAGATAGTATGATAGAGTGTATATATATATATAATATGACATTTGTAATGTCTTTATTGTTTTGAAACTTCTGTATGTGTGATGTCTACTGTTAATTTTTATTGTTTATTTCATTTTATATATTATCTACCTTACTTGCTTTGGCAATGTTAACACATGTTTCACATGCCAATAATGCCCTTGAATTGAATTTAATTGAGTATGTAGAGAGATAGTAAGCTAGAGAGAGTATGATAGAGAGAGTATGCTAGAGAGATGGTATGCTAGAGAGATGGTATGATAGAGACAGAGTATGATAGAGAGAGTATGATATAGAGATAGTATGATATAGAGATGGTATGCTAGAGAGATGGTATGATAGAGACAGAGTATGATAGAGAGAGTATGATATAGAGATAGTATGATATAGAGATGGTATGATAGAGAGTATGATAGAGACAGAGTATGATAGAGAGAGTATGATATAGAGATAGTATGATATAGAGATGGTATGATAGAGAGAGAGTATGATAGAGACAGAGTATGATAGAGAGAGTATGCTATAGAGATAGTATGATAGAGAGTATTTATTTATTTATTTATTCGTTATTTTACCAGGTAAGTTGACTGAGAACACGTTCTCATTTGCAGCAACACCCTGGGGAACAGTTACAGGGGAGAGGAGGGGGGATGAATGAGCCAATTGTAAACTGGGGATTATTAGGTGACCGTGATGGTTTGAGGGCCAGATTGGGAATTTAGCCAGGACACCAGGGTTAACACCCCTACTCTTACGATAAGTGCCATGGGATCTTTAATGACCTCAGAGAGTCAGGACACCTGTTTAACGTCCCATCCGAAAGACGGCACCCTACACAGGGCAATGTCCCCAATCACTGCCATGGGGCATTGGGATATTATTTTTTTTGACAAGAGGAAAGAGTGCCTCCTACTGGCCCTCCAACACCACTTCCAGCAGCATCTGGTCTCCCATCAAGGGACTGACCAGGACCAACGCTGCTTATCTTCAGAAGCAAGCCAGCAGTGGTATGCAGGGTGGAATACTACTATCATAGTATGATAGTATGATAGAGAGGATGCTAGAGAGATAGTATGATAGAGAGATGGTATGATAGAGAGGTGGTATGATAGAGAGATGGTATGATAGAGAGATGGTATGATAGAGAGATAGTATGATAGAGAGATAGTATGATAGAGAGTATGCTAGAGAGATAGTATGATAGAGAGTATGCTAGAGAGATAGTATGATAGAGAGATGGTATGATAGAGAGAGAGAGTATGATAGAGAGATAGTATGATAGAGAGTATGATAGAGAGATAGTATGATAGAGATATGGTTTGATAGAGAGAGAGTATGATAGAGAGTATGCTAGAGAGATAGAGAGATATTATGCTAGAGAGATATTATGCTAGAGAGATAGTATGATAGAGAGAGATAATGATAGAGAGAGTATGATAAGTCGCTCTGGATAAGAGCGTCTGCTAAATGACTTAAATGTAAATGTAAATGATAGAGAGAGAATATGATAGAGAGAGAGTATGATAGAGAGATGGTATGATAGAGAGATAGTGTGATTAAGAGAGTATGCTAGAGATATAGTATGATAGAGAGATAGTATGATAGAGACAGAGTATGATAGAGAGAGTATGATAGAGAGATAGTATGCTAGAGAGAGTATGTTCGAGAGATGGTATGATAGAGAGATAGTATGATAGAGAGATAGTATGCTAGAGAGAGTATGTTCGAGAGAGAGTATGATAGAGAGAGTATGATAGAGAGATGGTATGATAGAGAGAGATAATGATAGAGAGAGTATGATAGAGAGAGAGTATGCTAGAGAGAGAGTATGATAGAGAGAGTATGATAGAGAGATAGTATGCTAGAGAGAGATAATGATAGAGAGAGTATGATAGAGCGAGTATGCTAGAGAGAGAGTATGCTAGAGAAAGAGTATGATAGAGAGATGGTATGATAGAGAGAGAGTATGATAGAGAGATGGTATGCTAGAGAGATGGTATGCTAGAGAGAGTATGATAGAGAGATGGTATGCTAGAGAGAGAGTATGATAGAGTATGATAGAGAGATAGTATGCTAGAGAGAGATAATGATAGAGAGAGTATGATAGAGAGATGGTATGATAGAGAGATGGTAAGATCGAGAGATGGTATGATAGAGAGATGGTATGATAGAGAGATAGTATGATAGAGACAGAGTATGATAGAGAGAGTATGATAGAGAGAGAGTATGATAGAGAGAGTATGATAGAGAGATGGTATGATAGAGAGAGATAATGATAGAGAGAGTATGATAGAGAGAGAGTATGCTAGAGAGAGAGTATGATAGAGAGAGTATGATAGAGAGATAGTATGCTAGAGAGAGATAATGATAGAGAGAGTATGATAGAGAGATGGTATGATAGAGAGATGGTAAGATCGAGAGATGGTATGATAGAGAGATGGTATGATAGAGAGATAGTATGATAGAGACAGAGTATGATAGAGACAGAGTATGATAGAGAGAGAGTATGATAGAGAGAGTATGATAGAGAGATGGTATGATAGAGAGAGATAATGATAGAGAGAGTATGATAGAGAGAGAGTATGCTAGAGAGAGAGTATGATAGAGAGTATGATAGAGAGATAGTATGCTAGAGAGAGATAATGATAGAGAGAGTATGATAGAGCGAGTATGCTAGAGAGAGAGTATGCTAGAGAAAGAGTATGATAGAGAGATGGTATGATAGAGAGAGAGTATGATAGAGAGATGGTATGCTAGAGAGATGGTATGCTAGAGAGAGTATGATAGAGAGATGGTATGCTAGAGAGAGAGTATGATAGAGTATGATAGAGAGATAGTATGCTAGAGAGAGATAATGATAGAGAGAGTATGATAGAGCGAGTATGCTAGAGAGAGAGTATGATAGAGAGATGGTATGATAGAGAGAGAGTATGATAGAGAGATAGTATGATAGAGAGAGATAATGATAGAGAGAGTATGTTCAAGAGAGAGTATGATAGAGAGATGGTATGATAGAGAGATGGTATGATAGAGAGAGATAATGATAGAGAGATAGTATGATAGAGAGAGTATGTTTGAGAGATAGTATGATAGAGAGATGGTATGATAGAGAGATGGTATGATAGCGAGAGATTATGATAGAGAGAGAGTATGATAGAGAGAGATAATGATAGAGAGATGTATGACAGAGAGAGTATGTTCGAGAGATAGTATGATAGAGAGATGGTATGATAGAGAGTTGGTATGATAGCGAGAGATTATGATAGAGAGAGAGAGTATGATAGAGAGTATGCTAGAGAGATAGTATGAGAGAGTATGATAGAGAGAGAGAATGATAGAGAGATAGTATGATAGAGAGAGAGTATGATAGAGAGATGGTATGATAGAGAGATGGTATGATAGAGAGAGAGTATATAGAGAATGTTAGAAGGAGTTTGATAGAGAGATAGTATGATAGAGGGTATGCTAGAGAGAGAGGATGCTAGAGAGATAGTATGATAGAGTGTATATATATATAATATGACATTTGTAATGTCTTTATTGTTTTGAAACTTCTGTATGTGTGATGTCTACTGTTAATTTTTATTGTTTATTTCATTTTATATATTATCTACCTTACTTGCTTTGGCAATGTTAACACATGTTTCACATGCCAATAATGCCCTTGAATTGAATTTAATTGAGTATGTAGAGAGATAGTAAGCTAGAGAGAGAGTATGATAGAGAGAGTATGCTAGAGAGATGGTATGCTAGAGAGATGGTATGATAGAGACAGAGTATGATAGAGAGAGTATGATATAGAGATAGTATGATATAGAGATGGTATGCTAGAGAGATGGTATGATAGAGACAGAGTATGATAGAGAGAGTATGATATAGAGATAGTATGATATAGAGATGGTATGATAGAGAGTATGATAGAGACAGAGTATGATAGAGAGAGTATGATATAGAGATAGTATGATATAGAGATGGTATGATAGAGAGAGAGTATGATAGAGACAGAGTATGATAGAGAGAGTATGCTATAGAGATAGTATGATAGAGAGAGAGTATTTATTTATTTATTTATTCGTTATTTTACCAGGTAAGTTGACTGAGAACACGTTCTCATTTGCAGCAACACCCTGGGGAACAGTTACAGGGGAGAGGAGGGGGGATGAATGAGCCAATTGTAAACTGGGGATTATTAGGTGACCGTGATGGTTTGAGGGCCAGATTGGGAATTTAGCCAGGACACCAGGGTTAACACCCCTACTCTTACGATAAGTGCCATGGGATCTTTAATGACCTCAGAGAGTCAGGACACCTGTTTAACGTCCCATCCGAAAGACGGCACCCTACACAGGGCAATGTCCCCAATCACTGCCATGGGGCATTGGGATATTATTTTTTTTGACAAGAGGAAAGAGTGCCTCCTACTGGCCCTCCAACACCACTTCCAGCAGCATCTGGTCTCCCATCAAGGGACTGACCAGGACCAACGCTGCTTATCTTCAGAAGCAAGCCAGCAGTGGTATGCAGGGTGGAATACTACTATCATAGTATGATAGTATGATAGAGAGGATGCTAGAGAGATAGTATGATAGAGAGATGGTATGATAGAGAGGTGGTATGATAGAGAGATGGTATGATAGAGAGATGGTATGATAGAGAGATAGTATGATAGAGAGTATGATAGAGAGATAGTATGATAGAGAGTATGCTAGAGAGATAGTATGATAGAGAGTATGCTAGAGAGATAGTATGATAGAGAGATGGTATGATAGAGAGAGAGAGTATGATAGAGAGATAGTATGATAGAGAGTATGATAGAGAGATAGTATGATAGAGATATGGTTTGATAGAGAGAGAGTATGATAGAGAGTATGCTAGAGAGATAGAGAGATATTATGCTAGAGAGATATTATGCTAGAGAGATAGTATGATAGAGAGAGATAATGATAGAGAGAGTATGATAAGTCGCTCTGGATAAGAGCGTCTGCTAAATGACTTAAATGTAAATGTAAATGATAGAGAGAGAATATGATAGAGAGAGAGTATGATAGAGAGATGGTATGATAGAGAGATAGTGTGATTAAGAGAGTATGCTAGAGATATAGTATGATAGAGAGATAGTATGATAGAGACAGAGTATGATAGAGAGAGTATGATAGAGAGATAGTATGCTAGAGAGTATGTTCGAGAGATGGTATGATAGAGAGATAGTATGATAGAGAGATAGTATGCTAGAGAGAGTATGTTCGAGAGAGAGTATGATAGAGAGAGTATGATAGAGAGATGGTATGATAGAGAGAGATAATGATAGAGAGAGTATGATAGAGAGAGAGTATGCTAGAGAGAGTATGATAGAGAGAGTATGATAGAGAGATAGTATGCTAGAGAGAGATAATGATAGAGAGAGTATGATAGAGCGAGTATGCTAGAGAGAGAGTATGCTAGAGAAAGAGTATGATAGAGAGATGGTATGATAGAGAGAGAGTATGATAGAGAGATGGTATGCTAGAGAGATGGTATGCTAGAGAGAGTATGATAGAGAGATGGTATGCTAGAGAGAGAGTATGATAGAGTATGATAGAGAGATAGTATGCTAGAGAGAGATAATGATAGAGAGAGTATGATAGAGAGATGGTATGATAGAGAGATGGTAAGATCGAGAGATGGTATGATAGAGAGATGGTATGATAGAGAGATAGTATGATAGAGACAGAGTATGATAGAGAGAGTATGATAGAGAGAGAGTATGATAGAGAGAGTATGATAGAGAGATGGTATGATAGAGAGAGATAATGATAGAGAGAGTATGATAGAGAGAGAGTATGCTAGAGAGAGAGTATGATAGAGAGAGTATGATAGAGAGATAGTATGCTAGAGAGAGATAATGATAGAGAGAGTATGATAGAGAGATGGTATGATAGAGAGATGGTAAGATCGAGAGATGGTATGATAGAGAGATGGTATGATAGAGAGATAGTATGATAGAGACAGAGTATGATAGAGACAGAGTATGATAGAGAGAGAGTATGATAGAGAGAGTATGATAGAGAGATGGTATGATAGAGAGAGATAATGATAGAGAGAGTATGATAGAGAGAGAGTATGCTAGAGAGAGAGTATGATAGAGAGAGTATGATAGAGAGATAGTATGCTAGAGAGAGATAATGATAGAGAGAGTATGATAGAGCGAGTATGCTAGAGAGAGAGTATGCTAGAGAAAGAGTATGATAGAGATGGTATGATAGAGAGAGAGTATGATAGAGAGATGGTATGCTAGAGAGATGGTATGCTAGAGAGAGTATGATAGAGAGATGGTATGCTAGAGAGAGAGTATGATAGAGTATGATAGAGAGATAGTATGCTAGAGAGAGATAATGATAGAGAGAGTATGATAGAGCGAGTATGCTAGAGAGAGAGTATGATAGAGAGATGGTATGATAGAGAGAGAGTATGATAGAGAGATAGTATGATAGAGAGAGATAATGATAGAGAGAGTATGTTCAAGAGAGAGTATGATAGAGAGATGGTATGATAGAGAGATGGTATGATAGAGAGAGATAATGATAGAGAGATAGTATGATAGAGAGAGTATGTTTGAGAGATAGTATGATAGAGAGATGGTATGATAGAGAGATGGTATGATAGCGAGAGATTATGATAGAGAGAGAGTATGATAGAGAGAGATAATGATAGAGAGATAGTATGACAGAGAGAGTATGTTCGAGAGATAGTATGATAGAGAGATGGTATGATAGAGAGTTGGTATGATAGCGAGAGATTATGATAGAGAGAGAGAGTATGATAGAGAGTATGCTAGAGAGATAGTATGAGAGAGTATGATAGAGAGAGAGAATGATAGAGAGTATGATAGAGGGAGTTTGAAAGAGAGGTAGTATGATATAGGGTAAGCTAGAGAGAGAGTATGCTAGAGAGATAGTATGCTAGAGAGATAGTATGATAGAGAGAGAGTGTGATGGAAAGAGAGTATGATAGAGAATATGCTAGATAGATAATAAGCTAGAGAGAGAGTATGATAGAGAGAGTATGATAGAGAGAGAGTATGATAGAGCGATAGTATGATAGAGAGAGTATGATGGAGATAGTATGATAGCGAGTATGATAGAGATAGTATGATAGTATGATAGAGATATAGTATGATAGAGATAGTATGATAGTATGATAGAGAGATAGTATGATAGAGAGAGTATGATATAGATAGTATGATAGAGAGAGAGTATGATAGAGAGATAATATGATAGTATGATAGAGAGATAGTATGATAGAGAGAGTATGATAGAGAGTATGCTAGAGAGATAGTATGATAGAGAGAGTATGCTAGAGAGATAGTATGACAGGGAGATATAATGACACAGAGAGAGTATGATAGAGAGATAGTATGATAGATAGTATGCTAGAGAGATAGTATGCTAGAGAGATAGTATGATAGAGAGTATGATAGAGATATGGTATGGTAGAGAGAGAGTATGATAGAGATTATGCTAGAGAGAGAGTATGATAGTATGATAGAGAGCATGCTAGAGAGATAGTATGACAGAGACAGAGTATGATAGAGAGAGTATGATAGAGAGATAGTATGCTAGAGAGATATTATGATAGAGAGTATGATAGACAGATAGTATGCTAGAGAGATAATAAGCCAGATAGAGTATGATAGAGAGATGGTATGATAGAGAGAGAGTATGCTAGAGAGATAGTATTATAGAGAGAGTATGATAGAGAATATGATAGAGAGATAGTATGATAGAGAGTATGCTAGAGAGATAGAGATATATTATGCTAGAGAGATAGTATGATAGAGAGAGAGTATGATAGAGAGAGAGTATGATAGATAGAGTATGATAGAGAGAGAGTATGATAGAGAGATAGTATGATAGAGAGATAGTATGATAGAGAGATGGTATGATAGAGACAGAGTATGATAGAGACAGAGTATGATAGAGAGATTATGATAGAGAGATAGTATGATAGAGAGAGTATGCTCGAGAGATATTATTCTAGAGAGAATGATAGAGGGAGAGTATGATAGAGAGATAGTTGTCTGCTTGTCTTTGTGTCAGATGGTGTTTTTCCTGTGTACACAAGAGAAGGGCACTGTGCAGCGCATGACAAGGAGCCGATATGTGTGTGTGAGTCAGAACCGTTATGTCACTTTGACCTGTCTGCTGGTTATTGCTGTTGGGGTAGAAGACAGGTGAGTGGTTGCTATGGTGACCAGAGGGGGCCAGGCCTAGTATTGCAGGGAGATCAACCCAGGTTGAAGGTGAAATTCAGGTTTTTGTAGGTCCCCAGGACGTTGGGAGACTCCGTCCAAACCGTCCACTGGGATGGAACCCGGTCTATAAAAGACAAATCAGATGCTCAGACCACTGCACCATTCAGACACAAAGAATAAACAAGGAAAGTCAGAATTAATGGTTTAGTTAAACCGTGGAGTTGTTTTTCTGAACTTGACGAATCTCAATTAATGCCTGAATTTAATTAACCCTATCCCAAACCTTCACCTTAACCCTGACCAATCAAAATTAATGCCTGAATTTAGCCCTAAGTCTAACAAATCGTAAATAATGAATTTCTGTTTTTCTTAGCCAAGTCAAAATGAATGGATAAATCAAGGCAAGTCGAAACCAGCCACCAGACATTTAACATTTGGAGCACCTTCAAAATTTGGCGTTTCGAGAAACGTGGAAAAATATCTAATTGTGTAGTGAGACTGTGAGAGCCTGTAATTTTTTGTGTTCTGATAGTCTTTACAGCTGTTCTATTTCTGGTTTGGTCCAGTGGGGTTATGTTCAAACTCTCCCTGATCCTGTGGGGTTATGTTTAACCTCTCCCTGGTCCAGTGTTACAGTGGGGTTATGTTTAACCTCTCCCTGGTCCAGTGGGGTTATGTTTAACCTCTCCCTGGTCCAGTGGGGTTATGTTTAACCTCTCCCTGGTCCAGTGGGGTTATGTTTAACCTCTCCCTGGTCCAGTGTTACAGTGGGGTTATGTTTAACCTCTCCCTGGTCCAGTGGGGTTATGTTTAACCTCTCCCAGATCCAGTGGTGTTATGTTTAACCTCTCCCTGGTCCAGTGTTACAGTGGGGTTATGTTTAACCTCTCCCTGGTCCAGTGTTACAGTGGGGTTATGTTTAACCTCTCCCTGGTCCAGTGGTGTTATGTTTAACCTCTCCCTGGTCCAGTGGTGTTATGTTTAACCTCTCTGTGATCCAGTGTTGCGCCACACACACACACACACACACACACACACACACACACACACACACACACACACACACACACACACACACACACACACACACACACACACACACACACACTACCCCCTCTCCACCACACACACACACACACACACACACACACACACACACACACACACACACACACACACACACACACACACACACACACACACACACACACACACACACACACACAGACCAGGTAATTGGTTTAATGTCTATCTGTGGAAACATAACATAGTTTACTAAAAAGACTATCATCTCGTCAGCTCATTTCTCTTCCCATAGAGACTCCCTAGATGTATCCCAAATGCCACCCTATGCCCTATATAGTGCACTACTTTGGACTCGATCCCTAAAGGCCCTGCCAGAAGCAGTATACTATATAGAGAGTAGGGGGCCATTTTGGACACTGAGCCCCTGAGAACCCTGAGTCTCTCCCAGGCCAGCTGCTGCTGGGTGGCTCTCCTAACCTCTCCACATCACACACACACACACACACACACACACACACACACACACACACACACACACACACACACACACACACACACACACACACACACACACACTACTCCCTCGCCACACACACACACACACACACACACACACACTACTCCCTCGCCACACACACACACACACACACACACTACTCCCTTGCCACACACACACACACACACACACTACTCCCTCTCCACACCACACACACACACACTACTCCCTCTCCACACACACACACACTACTCCCTCTCCACATCAAACACGCCGACCCATTTCCCCCTCAGCACTAAATCTCTTTAATTCCATCATCTGTTGCCCATTGAGGCCGGCAATTTTGTCTTTATGCAGCGTTTTAGTGTGTTATTAAGGATTGTGTCTGGTCTCTGGCCAGGACGGTGTACACAGAGGTGTCCGTTAGTGCTGCTTCTCTCTAAACCCTCTGGATGAGATCCTCTGGGACAGAGCCAGCCGTTACCCTGTTTAAACAGTTGGAGATATAGACACATTATGTTACAGTACAGAACCTCAGCCCTGCTGGTTCAGCTCTGCTAGCTGGATTCAAGTAGTTCTCAGGGTGTTCTTTCCCTCGAGAGGTTCAGTGTTTCATATGCAGTCTGTCTGGAGAGCCGTGAAAGGCAGAATTGCACTTTTGGGATTATTCTATTGTTTCAATTGTCCCAGGCAAGCTCAATCAAGCGCAGCTGACGTGATTGAAAGAAAACAAAAGTACTTCTTGAACCCAGGTCTGTTCCAGAGTCCCATCCCGGCCCAGCCTAGAGTTCAGACACACTCCACTACATACGTCAGTAAAACACTTCAAACCACACTGACTGAAACCACATTGACTGAAGCCACACTGACTGAAGCCACATTGACTGAAGCCACACTGACTGAAACCTCATTGACTGAAACCTCATTGAGGCTGAAGCCACATTGAGGCTGAAACCACATTGAGACTGAACCCACATTGAGACTGAAACCACTGAGGCTGAAGCCACATTGAGACTGAAACCACATTGACTGAAGCCACATTGAGGCTGAAGCCACATTGAGACTGAAACCACACTGGCTGAAGCCACATTGAGACTGAAACCACATTGAGACTGAAACCACATTGACTGAAACCACACTGACTGAAACCACATTGAGGCTGACTATGAAGTTACATTTCTCCAGCCAGGGTAGACCAGACTGCTCTCTCCGGCATAATGTAGAACGTGTGTGTGTGTGTGTGCGCGCGTGCGTGCGTGTGTGCGCGCGCGTGTGTGTGTGTGTATCGATGTGAATAGGTTGACCTATTAATGAGCAGCTGGAGGTAAAGGTTATGAGAGCTGGAGCGTGACTTCATACTGACATAATTACTGCCATCGTTTACAGATATGTTTAATTGATGTTATTTTAGGAGACTTGTAAGAGGTTAGCTGCACCAGGCAATGTATTTAATTCCTTGCTTCCAGATGTATTAAGCAAAACAAACACACACACACACGGACGCAAGCACGCACGCACGCACAAACAATGACTTGCACAAGTGGAAACACACACACGCATATGCACACGCATTCAGGTGCACATGCACACGCACATGCACACACACACACACACACACACACACACACACACACACACACACACACACACACACACACACACACACACACACACACACACACACACACACACACACACACACACACACACACACACACACACACACACACACAATAATTTGCACAAGTAGGAAAATAGGAAAAGATGACCTGAACTGTGTTTGGGAGATAATGAACATAGAGAACTTCCTGGTCCAGACCTGAGGTGAGGTCTATGTACTGTATGAGGTGAGGTCTATGTACTGTATGAGGTGAGGTCTACTGTACTGTACTGTATGAGGTGAGGTCTACTGTACTGTACTGTATGAGGTGAGGTCTACTGTACTGTACTGTATGAGGTGAGGTCTACTGTACTGTACTGTATGAGGTGAGGTCTACTGTACTGTACTGTATGAGGTGAGGTCTGTGTACTGTACTGTATGAGGTGAGGTCTACTGTACTGTACTGTATGAGGTGAGGTCTGTGTACTGTATGAGGTGAGGTCTATGTACTGTATGAGGTGAGGTCTATGTGCTGTATGAGGTGAGGTCTATGTACTGTATGAGGTGAGGTCTATGTACTGTATGAGGTGAGGTCTATGTACTGTATGAGGTGAGGTCTATGTGCTGTATGAGGTGAGGTCTATGTACTGTATGAGGTGAGGTCTATGTACTGTATGAGGTGAGGTCTATGTGCTGTATGAGGTGAGGTCTATGTACTGTATGAGGTGAGGTCTATGTACTGTATGAGGTGAGGTCTATGTACTGTATGAGGTGAGGTCTATGTGCTGTATGAGGTGAGGTCTATGTACTGTATGAGGTGAGGTCTATGTACTGTATGAGGTGAGGTCTATGTACTGTATGAGGTGAGGTCTATGTACTGTATGAGGTGAGGTCTATGTGCTGTGTTTGTGAGGTCTATGTACTGTATGAGGTGAGGTCTATGTACTGTATGAGGTGAGGTCTATGTACTGTATGAGGTGAGGTCTACTGTACTGTATGAGGTGAGGTCTATGTACTGTATGAGGTGAGGTCTATGTACTGTATGAGGTGAGGTCTATGTGCTGTGTTTGTGAGGTCTATGTACTGTATGAGGTGAGGTCTATGTACTGTATGAGGTGAGGTCTATGTACTGTATGAGGTGAGGTCTATGTACTGTATGAGGTGAGGTCTGTGTGCTGTGTTTGTGAGGTCTATGTACTGTATGAGGTGAGGTCTATGTACTGTATGAGGTGAGGTCTATGTACTGTATGAGGTGAGGTCTACTGTACTGTATGAGGTGAGGTCTATGTACTGTATGAGGTGAGGTCTATGTACTGTATGAGGTGAGGTCTATGTACTGTATGAGGTGAGGTCTACTGTACTGTATGAGGTGAGGTCTACTGTACTGTATGAGGTGAGGTCTATGTACTGTATGAGGTGAGGTCTATGTGCTGTATGAGGTGAGGTCTATGTACTGTATGAGGTGAGGTCTATGTGCTGTATGAGGTGAGGTCTATGTACTGTATGAGGTGAGGTCTATGTACTGTATGAGGTGAGGTCTATGTACTGTATGAGGTGAGGTCTATGTACTGTATGAGGTGAGGTCTATGTGCTGTGTTTGTGAGGTCTATGTACTGTATGAGGTGAGGTATATGTACTGTATGAGGTGAGGTCTATGTACTGTATGAGGTGAGGTCTACTGTACTGTATGAGGTGAGGTCTATGTACTGTATGAGGTGAGGTCTATGTACTGTATGAGGTGAGGTCTATGTGCTGTGTTTGTGAGGTCTATGTACTGTATGAGGTGAGGTCTATGTACTGTATGAGGTGAGGTCTATGTACTGTATGAGGTGAGGTCTATGTACTGTATGAGGTGAGGTCTGTGTGCTGTGTTTGTGAGGTCTATGTACTGTATGAGGTGAGGTCTATGTACTGTATGAGGTGAGGTCTATGTACTGTATGAGGTGAGGTCTACTGTACTGTATGAGGTGAGGTCTATGTACTGTATGAGGTGAGGTCTATGTACTGTATGAGGTGAGGTCTATGTACTGTATGAGGTGAGGTCTACTGTACTGTATGAGGTGAGGTCTACTGTACTGTATGAGGTGAGGTCTATGTACTGTATGAGGTGAGGTCTATGTACTGTATGAGGTGAGGTCTATGTACTGTATGAGGTGAGGTCTATGTGCTGTATGAGGTGAGGTCTATGTACTGTATGAGGTGAGGTCTATGTGCTGTATGAGGTGAGGTCTATGTACTGTATGAGGTGAGGTCTATGTGCTGTATGAGGTGAGGTCTATGTACTGTATGAGGTGAGGTCTATGTAGTGTATGAGGTGAGATCTACTGTACTGTATGAGGTGAGGTCTATGTGCTGTATGAGGTGAGGTCTATGTACTGTATGAGGTGAGGTCTATGTGCTGTATGAGGTGAGGTCTACTGTACTGTATGAGGTGAGGTCTATGTACTGTATGAGGTGAGGTCTATGTACTGTATGAGGTGAGGTCTATGTACTGTATGAGGTGAGGTCTACTGTACTGTATGAGGTGAGGTCTATGTACTGTATGAGGTGAGGTCTATGTACTGTATGAGGTGAGGTCTACTGTACTGTACTGTATGAGGTGAGGTCTATGTACTGTATGAGGTGAGGTCTACTGTACTGTACTGTATGAGGTGAGGTCTACTGTACTGTACTGTATGAGGTGAGGTCTATGTACTGTATGAGGTGAGGTCTATGTACTGTATGAGGTGAGGTCTACTGTACTGTACTGTATGAGGTGAGGTCTATGTACTGTATGAGGTGAGGTCTATGTACTGTATGAGGTGAGGTCTACAGTACTGTATGAGGTGAGGTCTACTGTACTGTATGAGGTGAGGTCTACTGTACTGTACTGTATGAGGTGAGGTCTATGTACTGTATGAGGTGAGGTCTATGTACTGTATGAGGTGAGGTCTATGTACTGTATAAGGTGAGGTCTATGTACTGTATGAGGTGAGGTCTACTGTACTGTATGAGGTGAGGTCTATGTACTGTATGAGGTGAGGTCTATGTACTGTATGAGGTGAGGTCTATGTACTGTATGAGGTGAGGTCTATGTACTGTATGAGGTGAGGTCTATGTGAGGTCGGGGCGGCAGGGTAGCCTAGTGGTTAGAGTGTTGGACTAGTAACCGGAAGGTTGCAAGTTCAAACCCCCGAGCTGACAAGGTACAAATCTGTCGTTCTGCCCCTGAAAAGGCAGTTAACCCACTGTTCCTAGGCCGTCATTGAAAATAAGAATGTGTTCTTAACTGACTTGCCTGGTTAAATAAAGGTAAAATAAATAAAATAAAAAATGTGCTATATGGGGTGAGGTCTATGTGCTATATGGGGTGAGGTCTATGTGCTGTATGGGGTGAGGTCTGTTTGTGTTTAGTTGTTTTTTTTATTAAACATGAATCTCAATAGCCACGCCGCATTTTGGTCCGACTCTCTTTCACATGAAGAAAACCGTTACATATCTAGTCTAATACATTATTACTGTGTTCAGTGTAGTGTTGTATCTAGTCTAATACATTATTACTGTGTTCAGTGTAGTGTTGTATCTCGTCTAATACATTATTACTGTGTTCAGTGTAGTGTTGTATCTAGTCTAATACATTATTACTGTGTTCAGTGTAGTGTTGTTTCTTGTCTAATACATTATTATTGTGTTCAGTGTAGTGTTGTATCTAGTCTAATACATTATTACTGTGTTCAGTGTAGTGTTGTATCTAGTCTAATACATTATTACTGTGTTCAGTGTAGTGTTGTTTCTAGTCTAATACATTATTACTTAGTTCAGTGTAGTGTTGTATCTAGTCTAATACATTATTACTGTGTTCAGTGTAGTGTTGTTTCTTGTCTAATACATTATTATTGTGTTCAGTGTAGTGTTGTATCTAGTCTAATACATTATTACTGTGTTCAGTGTAGTGTTGTTTCTAGTCTAATACATTATTATTGTGTTCAGTGTAGTGTTGTATCTAGTCTAATACATTATTACTGTGTTCAGTGTAGTGTTGTATCTAGTCTAATACATTATTACTGTGTTCAGTGTAGTGTTGTTTCTAGTCTAATACATTATTACTTAGTTCAGTGTAGTGTTGTTTCTAGTCTAATACATTATTACTGTGTTCAGTGTAGTGTTGTTTCTAGTCTAATACATTATTACTGTGTTCAGTGTAGTGTTGTTTCTAGTGTAATACATTATTACTGTGTTCAGTGTAGTGTTGTATCTAGTCGAATACATTATTACTGTGTTCGGTGTAGTGTTGTATCTAGTCTAATACATTATTACTGTGTTCAGTGTAGTGTTGTATCTAGTCTAATACATTATTACTGTGTTCAGTGTAGTGTTGTATCTAGTCTAATACATTATTACTGTGTTCAGTGTAGTGTTGTATCTCGTCTAATACATTATTACTGTGTTCAGTGTGGTGTTGTATCTAGTCTAATACATTATTACTGTGTTCAGTGTAGTGTTGTATCTCGTCTAATACATTATTACTGTGTTCAGTGTAGTGTTGTATCTCGTCTAATACATGATTACTGTGTTCATTGTAGTGTTGTATCTCATCTAATACATTATTACTGTGTTCAGTGTAGTGTTGTATCTAGTCTAATACATTATTACTGTGTTCAGTGTAGTGTTGTATCTCGTCTAATACATTATTACTGTGTTCATTGTAGTGTTGTATCTCATCTAATACATTATTACTGTGTTCAGTGTAGTGTTGTATCTAGTCTAATACATTATTACTGTGTCCAGTGTAGTGTTGTATCTAGTCTAATACATTATTACTGTGTTCAGTGTGGTGTCTAGTCTAATACATTATTACTGTGTTCAGTGTAGTGTTGTATCTAGTCTAATACATTATTACTGTGTTCAGTGTAGTGGTGTATCTCGTCTAATACATTATTACTGTGTTCAGTGTGGTGTTGTATCTAGTCTAATACATTATTACTGTGTTCAGTGTAGTGGTGTATCTCGTCTAATACATTATTACTGTGTTCAGTGTAGTGTTGTATCTAGTCGAATACATTATTTCTGGTGTAGTAAGGAAACATAAGGTGTGAAACATCCAGCTTCATAAAACCATGATACATACTTCATATTTCCTGGCTTTTTACTCGAAGAGCAGCAGGACGATGTTGAAATTACACATTAGTCATATTCATCAAGATAAATACATAGATCCTTTAAATGAAGTGTGATTGACAAGGTGTTTGCCAGTCGGCGCCTGGACCTTAAACCAATTCAATTCAAGGGGCTTTATTGGCATGGGTAACGTGTTAACATTGCCAAAGCAAGTAAGGTAGATAATATATCAAGTGAAATAAACAATAAAAATTAACAGTAGACATCACACATACAGAAGTTTCAAAACAATAAAGACATTACAAATGTCATATTATATATATATATATACAGTGTTTTTACAATGTACAAATGGTTGAGGACACAAGATAAAATAAATAAGCATAGATATGGGTTGTATCTGTTTAGACTGGGATGGAGTGGGACATTTCTGTAGTGCAGAACATTGTGCAAAGGGCACAAAATACCGTAATCCTCATTGTAATCTTAACCAGAGATGAGTCAATTGACCAATGCAAATATATTGAATAGCAATAAGGCACGAGGGGGTGTGGTATATGGCCAATATACCTCAGCTAAGGGCTGTTCTAAGGCACGACGCAACGTGGAGTCCCTGGATACAGCCCTGAGCCGTGGTGTATTGGCCACATACCACAAACCCCAGAGGTGCCTTACTGCTGTTATAAACTGGTTATCAACGTTATTAGAGCAGTACAAGTAAATGTTTTGTCATACCTGTGGTATACGGTCTGATATACCACGGCTGTCAGCCAATCAACATTCAGGGCTCGTACCACCCAGTTTATAAGACCCTTTATAACCCACAGCGTCCTATGGAATCTCTGGTCAGAATAGAGGGAATAGAGTGTTCAACCAGACAGTGATGATGTCACTGATACCCCTTGTAGCAAACAACAACAGGACACAATGATATGGGTTTAGTTTCTGCTAACACGGAGGCGGATCAGGTGTGGTGTTTTGATATGAGGATGTGATTGAGAGGGACTGGGGCCAAGTGCACCTCTGTGATGTCATCAACTCGCTCACCATCTATTGTTAATCCCTCAGATAATCCTCATCCTGAGATGATCCTGGGATTTCAGACACCTCATATTTATGACAACAATGGTCAGGAGAGCAGCATCTTGACTCTCTCTCTCTTCCTCTCTCTCTGTCTCTCTCTCTCTGTCTCTCTGTCTCTCTCTCTCTCTCTCTCTCTCTCTCTCTCTCTCTGTCTCTCTGTCTCTCTGTCTCTCTCTCTCTCTCTCTCTCTCTCTCTCTCTGTCTCTCTGTCTCTCTGTCTCTGTCTCTCTCTCTCTCTCTCTCTCTCTCTCTGTCTCTCTGTCTCTCTGTCTCTCTCTCTCTCTCTGTCTCTCTGTCTCTCTGTCTCTCTCTCTCTCTCTCTCTCTCTCTCTCTCTCTCTCTCTCTGTCTCTCTCTGTCTCTCTCTTTCTCTTTCTCTTTCTCTCTCTCTCTCTCTCTCTCTCTCTCTCTCTCTCTCTCAATTCAAGGGTCTCTCTCTCTCTCTCTGTCTCTCTCTTGTGTCTCTCTCTGTCTCTCTTTCTGTCTCTCTCTCTCTCTCTCTCAATTCAAGGGGCTCTCTCTCTCTCTCTCTCTCTCTCTCTCAATTCAAGGGGCTTTCCCTCTCTCTCTCTCTCTCTCTCTCTCTCTCTCTCACTAGCCTTTCTTTATAGTCTTTCTGTCTCAAATCTGTAATCTCTGGAAATTGCTAGGTCCTGGATTATTCCAGTTGAACCCAGTTTATCCCCTCAGACAGCCCACCCAGTCCCACCTCCACCCCTTGGTGTGGGAGCAGGCTGCTAATCTGCAGTGTGTCTGGTGGTGGTAACACACGTCGACTGAGTGGTGCTTAGAGAGTAAAGTCCATCCATCTCTGATGTACAGGGTTTAATGGAGGCTATAGCCAGATCCCATAGACATACTGTAACAGACTATAGACACACTGTAACAGACTATATACATACTGTAACAGACTATAGACATACTGTAACAGACTATAGACATACTGTAACAGACTATAGACATACTGTAACAGACTATAGACATACTGTAACAGACTATAGACATACTGTAACAGACTATAGACATACTGTAACAGACTATAGACATACTGTAACAGACTATAGACATACTGTAACAGACTATAGACATACTGTAACAGACTATAGCCAGACCCCATAGACACACTGTAACAGACTATAGCCAGATCCCATAGACATACTGTAACAGACTATAGACATACTGTAACAGACTATAGACATACTGTAACAGACTATAGACATACTGTAACAGACTATAGACATACTGTAACAGACTATAGACATACTGTAACAGACTATCTGATGTCTTAACGTAGACAAACTGTAACAGGCTGGTGGTCTGATGTCTTAACATAGACACACTGTAACAGACTGGTGGGCTGATGTCTTAACATAGACACACTGTAACAGACTGGTGGTCTGATGTCTTAACATAGACACACTGTAACAGACTGGTGGTCTGATGTCTTAACATTAACATAGACACACTGTAACAGACTGGTGGTCTGATGTCTTGGCATTAACATAGACACACTGTAACAGACTGGTGGTCTGATGTCTTAACATAGACACATTGTAACAGACTGGTGGTCTGATGTCTTAACATAGACACACTGTAACAGACTGGTGATCTGATGTCTTAACATTAACATAGACACACTGTAACAGACTGGTGGTCTGATGTCTTGACATTAACATAGACACACTGTAACAGACTGGTAGTCTGATGTCTTAACATAGACACATTGTAACAGACTGGTGGTCTGATGTCTTAACATTAACATAGACACACTGTAACAGACTGGTGGGCTGATGTCTTAACATTAACATAGACACACTGTAACAGACTGGTGATCTGATGTCTTAACATTAACATAGACACACTGTAACAGACTGGTGGTCTGATGTCTTGACATTAACATAGACACACTGTAACAGACTGGTAGTCTGATGTCTTAACATAGACACATTGTAACAGACTGATGGTCTGATGTCTTAACATAGACACACTGTAACAGACTGATGGTCTGATGTCTTAACATAGACACATTGTAACAGACTGGTGGTCTGATGTCTTAACATAGACACACTGTAACAGACTGGTGGTCTGATGTCTTAACATTAAAATAGACACACTGTAACAGACTGGTGGTCTGATGTCTTGACATTAACATAGACACACTGTAACAGACTGGTGGTCTGATGTCTTAACATTAACATAGACACACTGTAACAGACTGATGGTCTGATGTCTTAACGTAGACACACTGTAACAGACTGGTGGTCTGATGTCTTAACATAGACACATTGTAACAGACTGGTGGTCTGATGTCTTAACATTAACATAGACACACTGTAACAGACTGGTGGTCTGATGTCTTAACATAGACACATTGTAACAGACTGGTGGGCTGATGTCTTGACATTAACATAGACACACTGTAACAGACTGGTGGTCTGATGTCTTGACATTAACATAGACACACTGTAACAGACTGGTGGTCTGATGTCTTAACATTAACATAGACACACTGTAACAGACTGATGGTCTGATGTCTTAACGTAGACACACTGTAACAGACTGGTGGTCTGATGTCTTAACATAGACACATTGTAACAGACTGGTGGTCTGATGTCTTAACATAGACACACTGTAACAGACTGGTGGTCTGATGTCTTAACATAGACACATTGTAACAGACTGGTGGTCTGATGTCTTAACATTAACATAGACACACTGTAACAGACTGGTGGTCTGATGTCTTAACATAGACACATTGTAACAGACTGGTGGTCTGATGTCTTAACATTAACATAGACACACTGTAACAGACTGGTGGTCTGATGTCTTAACATAGACACATTGTAACAGACTGGTGGGCTGATGTCTTGACATTAACATAGACACACTGTAACAGACTGGTGGTCTGATGTCTTGACATTAACATAGACACACTGTAACAGACTGGTGGTCTGATGTCTTAACATTAACATAGACACACTGTAACAGACTGGTGGTCTGATGTGTTAACATGTAACAGGTCCATTAACCAGCCCAGTCGCTGGTATAGCTGCTATATAATTGGATTCCTTCTTGTCACATCTTAACACTTCACTGTTTCATTATTCCATCTCCTGAGCAAGTGGCAAACCTCAACTTTGTTCCCCCTCTCCTTCTCCTCCTCCTCTTCCTCTTCCTTCTCTTCCTTCTCTTCCTCTTCCTCCTTCTCTTCTTTCTCCTCTTTCTCTTCCTCCTTCTCTTCGTTCTTCTCTTCCTTATCCTCCTCTTCCTTCTCGTTCTACTTCTTCTCCTCCTCCTCTTCCTCCTCCTTTTCTTGTTTTGATCATGGCCTTCCTGGAATCCTGTCTCTTCAGATCTGTCTGGGTAGAGGATACAGACATGTAGCCTGGTCCCAGATCTGTTTGTGCTTTTGCCATTGTCATTGTCAAGCTAAACATGACATGACAATTCCATAAGGAGTTGTCAAGAGAGCAGAAACAGACTGGCACCTAGGCTAACAGACATGAGCACTGTCTCAAACGTTTTGACTAGTTTCCTTGTCTTCAGATACAGTATGTGTCTGGGGTATAGTATATAGACATGGGTTGCTTCTCAATAGTCTTTACTAGTTTCCTTGTCTTCAGATCTGTGTATGGGGTATATAATATAGACATGGGTTGCTTCTCAATAGTCTTTACTAGTTTCATTGAGTTTTGTCCTACCTTCCTCTCCATACCTCCTTCTCAAAATTCCAGAGTGAAGGGATCAGAGGATTGGAGATGGATTCTCTCCTTGAATCTTGCCCTACCTTCCTCACCTGTTGGGAGACACAGGTAGGATGGGAGGAGAGGAAGAGGATATGAGGAGAGGAAGAGTATGGGAGGAGAGGAAGAGAAGGAGAGGATGGGATGGGAGGAGAGGAGGATGAGGAGGAAAGGAAGATGAGGATGCAGGAGAGGAAGAGGAGGAGGAGGAGGATAGGAAAAGGATGGGTGGAGAGGAAGAGGATGGGAGGAGAGGATGATGAGAGGAAGAGGTTAGGAGGGAGATGATGGGAGGAGAAGGAGAGGAAGAGGATTGGAGGAGAGGAAGAGGATTGGAAGAGGATTGGAGGAGAGGAAGAGGAGGAGAGGAAAAGGATTGGAGGAGAGGAAGAGGAGGAGAGGAAAAGGATTGGAGGAGAGGAAGAGGAGGAGAGGAAAAGGATTGGAGGAGAAGAAGAGAATTGGAGGAGAGGAAGAGGAGGTGAGGAAAATTATGGGGGGAGATGAGAAGGATGGGAGGAGAGGAAGAGGAGGACGAGAGGAAGAGGAGGAGGAGAGGAAGAGGAGGAGGAGAGGAAGAGGAGGAGGAGATGAAAAGAAAAGGAGAGTATTTACAACAGACAGGATGGACTCTGAGCTGAATAAGACACTTACTAGCTCTGATTATAACCACTAGTTTACCTCTCAAAGCCTCCCAACTCTACATAAAACTTTTCCCCCACAGAAGTCATTTGCAATATTTCCACACATTAGATGAAGTCTGTACACGCGGAACAGAGTACACATGGCTGGGGAATTGAGAAGTGCAAATCATTCCCTCATGTGGAAAGACTGCAATTAACTGGAGATGTCGTCCTTTGTAGAATATAATTGAGTTCAGGAGGAAATGAATGTCTCTAATCCAACTATGCCTCAAACGGACTGAGTTCTGTCTGTCTGTGGCACCCTAGTCCCAAATTGTACCCTATATTCACTATGTAGTGCACTACTTTTGGTCGAACGTAGTGCTCTACGTATGGGATAGGGTGCCATTTTGGACACACACTGTCCGTCTGTCAACCAATGTTCACTCATCCCAAAACCTCCTGTCCTATTTGTTTATGCCGGGAGACTATTCCGTTTAGACAGTATTCCTCATGCAGGCAGGTGGACGGGCTGGCGGGCGGCTGCCTGCCTCCGCTATGCTGCCTGGATGCCCACCTGTGTGTGTGTGTGTGAGAAGCTCACACAGGCTTGAAAAGGATGTGCTGTACTGTCCATACGGATAGGTCTGAGCATCCCCACACGTTACAGACCAACTACTGTAGTGACACGTTACAGACCAACTAGTGTAGTGACACGTTACAGACCAACTACTGTAGTGACACGTTACAGACCAACTACTGTAGTAACACGTTACAGACCAACTACTGTAGTGACACGTTACGGACCAACTAGTGTAGTGACACGTTACAGACCAACTACTGTAGTGACACGTTACAGACCAACTACTGTAGTGACACGTTACAGACCAACTAGTGTAGTGACACGTTACAGACCAACTAGTGTAGTGACACGTTACAGACCAACTACTGTAGTGACACGTTACAGACCAACTACTGTAGTGACACGTTACGGACCAACTAGTGTAGTGACACGTTACAGACCAACTACTGTAGTGACACGTTACGGACCAACTACTGTAGTGACACGTTACGGACCAACTAGTGTAGTAACACGTTACAGACCAACTAGTGTAGTGACACGTTACAGACCAACTACTGTAGTGACACGTTACAGACCAACTACTGTAGTGACACGTTACGGACCAACTACTGTAATGACACGTTACGGACCAACTACTGTAGTGACACGTTACGGACCAACTACTGTAATGACACGTTACGAGCAACTACTGTAGTGACATCGCTACGGACCAACTACTGTAGTGACACGTTACGGACCAACTACTGTAGTGACACGTTACGGACCAACTACTGTAGTGACACGTTACGGACCAACTACTGTAATGACACGTTACGGACCAACTACTGTAGTGACACGTTACGGACCAACTACTGTAATGACACGTTACAGACCAACTACTGTAGTGACACGTTACAGACCAACTACTGTAGTGACACGTTACAGACCAACTACTGTAATGACACGTTACGGACCAACTACTGTAGTGACGCGTTACAGACCAACTAGTGTAATGACACGTTACGGACCAACTAGTGTAGTAACACGTTACAGACCAACTACTGTAGTGACACGTTACAGACCAACTACTGTAGTGACACGTTACAGACCAACTAGTGTAATGACACGTTACAGACCAACTAGTGTAGTGACACGTTACGGACCAACTACTGTAATGACACGTTACAGACCAACTAGTGTAGTGACACGTTACGGACCAACTACTGTAGTGACACGTTACGGACCAACTAGTGTAGTGACACGTTACGGACCAACTACTGTAATGACACGTTACAGACCAACTACTGTAATGACACGTTACGGACCAACTAGTGTAATGACACGTTACGGACCAACTAGTGTAATGACACGTTACGGACCAACTACTGTAATGACACGTTACAGACCAACTAGTGTAGTGACACGTTACGGACCAACTAGTGTAGTAACACGTTACAGACCAACTACTGTAGTGACACGTTACAGACCATCTAGTGTAATGACACGTTACAGACCAACTACTGTAGTGACACGTTACAGACCAACTACTGTAGTGACACGTTACAGACCAACTACTCTAATGACGCGTTACAGACCAACTAGTGTAATGACACGTTACGGACCAACTACTGTAGTGACACGTTACAGACCAACTACTCTAATGACACGTTACAGACCAACTAGTGTAATGACACGTTACGGACCAACTACTGTAGTGACACGTTACAGACCAACTACTGTAGTGACACGTTACAGACCAACTAGTGTAATTACACTTTACAGACCAACTACTGGAATGACACGTTACAGACCAACTACTGTAACTGTACAGTTTGAACGGTTGTTCATTGATGTAGTATTTTTCTGTAATAACACACAGTAGTAATACTATGTCATAATGTAACACTGATGACATAAAGACACACTAGTGTCGTCACTTTGCCAGTTCACTGACAGTAGCGTGTACTCTGCCTTACAAGAAACCTCTGGTCCACATTTATGAAGCTCCATCTTTTTCTTGACAGCACAATGTTGCTTAAAATATCAACGCGAGACAACCTAACCATTAACATAGTGTTTCACCCCAATTTGTTGGGTCACTGACAATCACAATCACACCTCCTTCACCCACCTGTCTCTCTCTCTCTCTCTCTGTCTAACCATTTATTACCCTACGTTCTCTTGCCTCAGATGTGTGAATTGTGAATTACCCCCTTTTCACCATCACCACCCTCGGGCGAGCGTCTTCAAGACATCGTTTCCTGGAAATGTCAAAGCGTTTTAAGGCACTCAAATATCGTCTGCTGTCACTGCGAACAAACGGGATGAGTGCCGACCTTAAAGTGCTGGGGATAAACGAGTCCACTTACAACACAATCCCTTTTTCTTCCTGTCTAATTCCTCTCCATCAGTGGCCAGCTCTCTTCTTTCATCTCTGGGTCTGTCCCAAATGCCACCCTGTTCCCTTTATAGTGCACTACTTTTGACCGGGGCCCCATAGGGATCTTCATCAAAAGTAGTACACTATCCAGGGAACAGGGTGCCATTTGGAATGCAAGCACCTGAGCCCTTTTTGTTTTAACACTCTTACTGAGAGGTGAGGGGGTGCTGGGGTCAATGCTGTCACTTGTACATCACTTCAGATTGTGTGTGTGTGTGTGTGTGTGTGTGTGTGTGTGTGTGTGTGTGTGTGTGTGTGTGTGTGTGTGTGTGTGTGTGTGTGTGTGTGTGTGTGCGCTACAGAGGAAATGAACTGTCCAAAGCCCTCTTTACAGGTCTTAGATGTGTGTGTGTGTGTGTTTGCTAGCTAGGAAATGAACTGTCCTAACTCCTATTTGAGGGTCTTAGATGACCCTACTGCAGTCACAGCAGGACTACTTAGAGGACATTCACTCTGACCACGGCTCAAGCTTGTTGTTGTAAACACTGACCAGTAATCAGCCTATGGCAGAGGGTGGTCAGCCGGTTTCGGTCACCCTCCATGTTTCATCACAGAGTTGACAGGCACAGACAGTGTTTGTGTGAGGCCTTGTGGTGGTGGTTCAGTCAGAGGTTCATTGCTCTGTTTTCCCCTGGACTGGTGATGTCCATGTCAGCCTTGAGAACTCAGATCTCCATGGTGATGGAATCAGAATGAACTAGTTTACTCTAATTCTGATCCACTCAACTTCTGACTGGGGTTCAAACTGTCTAGTCTTCTGGTTGTAACGGACTGGGGTTCAAACTGTCTAGTCTTCTGGTTGTAACTGACTGGGGTTCAAACTGTCTAGTCTTCTGGTTGTAACTGACTGGGGTTCAAACTGTCTAGTCTTCTGGTTGTAACTGACTGGGGTTCAAACTGTCTAGTCTTCTGGTTGTAACTGACTGGGGTTCAAACTGTCTAGTCTTCTGGTTGTAACTGACTGGGGTTCAAACTGTCTAGTCTTCTGGTTGTAACTGACTGGGGTTCAAACTGTCTAGTCTTCTGGTTGTAACTGACTGGGGTTCAAACTGTCTAGTCTTCTGGTTGTAACTGACTGGGGTTCAAACTGTCTAGTCTTCTGGTTGTAACTGACTGGGGTTCAAACTGTCTAGTCTTCTGGTTGTAACTGACTGGGGTTCAAACTGTCTAGTCTTCTGGTTGTAACTGACTGGGGTTCAAACTGTCTAGTCTTCTGGTTGTAACTGACTGGGGTTCAAACTGTCTAGTCTTCTGGTTGTAACTGACTGGGGTTCAAACTGTCTAGTCTTCTGGTTGTAACTGACGGGTTCAAACTGTCTAGTCTTCTGGTTGTAACTGACTGGGGTTCAAATCGTCTAGTCTTCTGGTTGTAACTGACTGGGGTTCAAACTCTCTAGTCTTCTGGTTGTAACTGACTGGGGTTCAAACTGTCTAGTCTTCTGATTGTAACTGACTGGGGTTCAAACTGTCTAGTCTTCTGGTTGTAACTGACTGGGGTTCAAACTGTCTAGTCTTCTGGTTGTAACTGACTGGGGTTCAAACTGTCTAGTCTTCTGGTTGTAACTGACTGGGGTTCAAACTGTCTAGTCTTCTGGTTGTAACTGACTGGGGTTCAAACTGTCTAGTCTTCTGGTTGTAACTGACTGGGGTTCAAACTGTCTAGTCTTCTGGTTGTAACTGACTGGGGTTCAAACTGTCTAGTCTTCTGGTTGTAACTGACTGGGGTTCAAACTGTCTAGTCTTCTGGTTGTATGACTGGGGTTCAAACTGTCTAGTCTTCTGGTTGTAACTGACTGGGGTTCAAACTGTCTAGTCTTCTGGTTGTAACTGACTGGGGTTCAAACTGTCTAGTCTTCTGGTTGTAACTGACTGGGGTTCAAACTGTCTAGTCTTCTGGTTGTAACTGACTGGGGTTCAAACTGTCTAGTCTTCTGGTTGTAACTGACTGGGGTTCAAACTCTCTGGTCTTCTGGTTGTAACTGACTGGGGTTCAAACTCTCTGGTCTTCTGGTTGTAACTGACTGGGGTTCAAACTGTCTAGTCTTCTGGTTGTAACTGACTGGGGTTCAAACTCTCTGGTCTTCTGGTTGTAACTGACTGGGGTTCAAACTGTCTAGTCTTCTGGTTGTAACTGACTGGGGTTCAAACTCTCTGGTCTTCTGATTGTAACTGACTGGGGTTCAAACTGTCTAGTCTTCTGGTTGTAACTGACTGGGGTTCAAACTGTCTAGTCTTCTGGTTGTAACTGACTGGGGTTCAAACTGTCTGGTCTTCTGGTTGTAACTGACTGGGGTTCAAACTCTCTGGTCTTCTGGTTGTAACTTTTCACTGCAGACGTCTCACACTCCAATCACAGACACATGGCAACACTAGGCATTGTTCTAAACAACACATTTGCTGTTATCAGACGAACCAGACATGACAAGCTGAAGAACATCATGCTGTTTTTTACAGAGACATCACATAATCACACATTCTCTTTTCTTCTCACAGTCAAAATATCACATAGCTAATAATCACTCTCTCTTCTGTTGTTGCCAGCTCGGAGGATTCTAACCAGCAACCTTTCAGGCTACCTGCTCTTTACCGCTAGGCTACCTGCCCTAAACCGCTAGGCTACCTGCCCTTTACCGCTAGGCTACCTGCCCTTTACCGCTAGGCTACCTGCCCTTAACCACTAGACTACCTGCCCTAAACCGCTAGGCTACCTGCCCTAAACCGCTAGGCTACCTGCCCTTTACCACTAGACTACCTGCCCTTAACCACTAGGCTACCTGCCCTTAACCACACCTTCTCTTTACCGCTAGGCTAACCTGCCTTTTACCACTAGGCTACCTGCCCTTTACCACTAGGCTACCTGCCCTTAGCCACACCTTTTCTTTACCGCTAGGCTAACCTGCCTTTTACCACTAGGCTACCTGCCCTTAACCACTAGGCTACCTGCCCTTTAACGCTAGGCTACCTGCCCTTAACCACTAGGCTACCTGCCCTTAACCACTAGGCTACCTGCCCTTAACCACTAGGGTACCTGCCCTTTACCACTAGGCTACCTGCCCTTAACCACTAGGCTACCTGCCCTTAACCACACCTTCTCTTTACCGCTAGGCTAACCTGCCTTTTACCACTAGGCTACCTGCCCTTTACCACTAGGCTACCTGCCCTTAACCACTAGGCTACCTGCCCTTTAGCGCTAGGCTACCTGCTCTTAACCACACCTTCTCTTTACCGCGAGGCCCTAACCCTTGGGGACTACTATCACACTGTAATATAGATAATGACAGCCCCTAACCCTTGGGGATTACTGTACCATCACACTGTAATATAGATAATGACAGCCCCTAACCCTTGGGGATTACTGTACCATCACACTGTAATATAGATAATGACAGCTCCTAACCCTTGGGGATTACTGTACCATCACACTGTAATATAGATAATGACAGCCCCTAACCCTTGGGGATTACCATCACACTGTAATATAGATAATGACAGCCCCTAACCCTTGGGGATTACCATCACACTGTAATATAGATAATACATTTACATTACATTTAAGTCATTTAGCAGACGCTCTTATCCAGAGCGACTTACAAATTGGTGAATTCACCTTCTGACATCCAGTGGAACAGCCACTTTACAATAGTGCATCTAAATCATTTAAGGGGGGGGGGGGGTGAGAAGGATTACTTTATCCTATCCTAGGTATTCCTTGAAGAGGTGGAGTTTCAGTTGTCTCCGGAAGGTGGTGATTGACTCCGCTGTCCTGGCGTCGTGAGGGAGTTTGTTCCACCATTGGGGGGCCAGAGCAGCAAACAGTTTTGACTGGGCTGAGCGGGAACTGTACTTCCTCAGTGGTAGGGAGGCGAGCAGGCCAGAGGTGGATGAACGCAGTGCCCTTGTTTGGGTGTAGGGCCTGATCAGAGCCTGGAGGTACTGCGGGGCCGTTCCCCTCACAGCTCCGTAGGCAAGCACCATGGTCTTGTAGCGGATGCGAGCTTCAACTGGAAGCCAGTGGAGAGAGCGGAGGAGCGGGGTGACGTGAGAGAACTTGGGAAGGTTGAACACCAGACGGGCTGCGGCGTTCTGGATGAGTTGTAGGGGTTTAATGGCACAGGCAGGGAGCCCAGCCAACAGTGAGTTGCAGTAATCCAGACGGGAGATGACAAGTGCCTGGATTAGGACTTGCGCCGCTTCCTGTGTGAGGCAGGGTCGTACTCTGCGGATGTTGTAGAGCATGAACCTACAGGAACGGGCCACCGCCTTGATGTTAGTTGAGAACGACAGGGTGTTGTCCAGGATCACGCCAAGGTTCTTAGCGCTCTGGGAGGAGGACACAATGGAGTTGACAACCGTGATGGCGAGATCATGGAACGGGCAGTCCTTCCCCGGGAGGAAGAGCAGCTCCGTCTTGCCGAGGTTCAGCTTGAGGTGGTGATCCGTCATCCACACTGATATGTCTGCCAGACATGCAGAGATGCGATTCGCCACCTGGTCATCAGAAGGGGGAAAGGAGAAGATTAATTGTGTGTCGTCTGCATAGCAATGATAGGAGAGACCATGTAAGGTTATGACAGAGCCAAGTGACTTGGTGTATAGCGAGAATAGGAGAGGGCCTAGAACAGAGCCCTGGGGGACACCAGTGGTGAGAGCGCGTGGCGAGGAGACAGATTCTCGCCACGCCACCTGGTAGGAGCGACCTGTCAGGTAGGACGCAATCCAAGCGTGGGCCGCGCCGGAGATGCCCAACTCGGAGAGGGTGGAGAGGAGGATCTGATGGTTCACAGTATCGAAGGCAGCCGATAGGTCTAGAAGGATGAGAGCAGAGGAGAGAGAGTTAGCTTTAGCAGTGCGGAGCGCCTCCGTGATACAGAGAAGAGCAGTCTCAGTTGAATGACTAGTCTTAAAACCTGACTGATTTGGATCAAGAAGGTCATTCTGAGAGAGATAGCGGGAGAGCTGACCAAGGACGGCACGTTCAAGAGTTTTGGAGAGAAAAGAAAGAAGGGATACTGGTCTGTAGTTGTTGACATCGGAGGGGTCGAGTGTAGGTTTTTTCAGAAGGGGTGCAACTCTCGCTCTCTTGAAGACGGAAGGGACGTAGCCAGCGGTCAGGGATGAGTTGATGAGCGAGGTGAGGTAAGGGAGAAGGTCTCCGGAAATGGTCTGGAGAAGAGAGGAGGGGATAGGGTCAAGCGGGCAGGTTGTTGGGCGGCCGGCCGTCACAAGAAGCGAGATTTCATCTGGAGAGAGAGGGGAGAAAGAGGTCAGAGCACAGGGTAGGGCAGTGTGAGCAGAACCAGCGGTGTCGTTTGACTTAGCAAACGAGGATCGGATGTCGTCGACCTTCTTTTCAAAATGGTTGACGAAGTCATCTGCAGAGAGGGAGGAGGGGGGAGGGGGAGGAGGATTCAGGAGGGAGGAGAAGGTGGCAAAGAGCTTCCTAGGGTTAGAGGCAGATGCTTGGAATTTAGAGTGGTAGAAAGTGGCTTTAGCAGCAGAGACAGAGGAGGAAAATGTAGAGAGGAGGGAGTGAAAGGATGCCAGGTCCGCAGGGAGGCGAGTTTTCCTCCATTTCCGCTCGGCTGCCCGGAGCTCTGTTCTGTGAGCTCGCAATGAGTCATCGAGCCACGGAGCGGGAGGGGAGGACCGAGACGGCCTGGAGGATAGGGGACATAGAGAGTCAAAGGATGCAGAAAGGGAAGAGAGGAGGGTTGAGGAGGCAGAATCAGGAGATAGGTTGGAGAAGGTATGAGCAGAGGGAAGAGATGATAGGATGGAAGAGGAGAGAGTAGCGGGGGAGAGAGAGCGAAGGTTGGGACGGCGCGATACCATCCGAGTAGGGGCAGTGTGGGAAGTGTTGGATGAGAGCGAGAGGGAAAAGGATACAAGGTAGTGGTCGGAGACTTGGAGGGGAGTTGCAATGAGGTTAGTGGAAGAACAGCATCTAGTAAAGATGAGGTCGAGCGTATTGCCTGCCTTGTGAGTAGGGGGGGAAGGTGAGAGGGTGAGGTCAAAAGAGGAGAGGAGTGGAAAGAAGGAGGCCGAGAGGAATGAGTCAAAGGTAGACGTGGGGAGGTTAAAGTCGCCCAGGACTGTGAGAGGTGAGCCGTCCTCAGGAAAGGAGCTTATCAAGGCATCAAGCTCATTGATGAACTCTCCGAGGGAACCTGGAGGGCGATAAATGATAAGGATGTTAAGCTTGAAAGGGCTGGTAACTGTGACAGCATGGAATTCAAAGGAGGCGATAGACAGATGGGTAAGGGGAGAGAGAGGGAATGACCACTTAGGAGAGATGAGGATCCCGGTGCCACCACCCCGCTGACCAGAAGCTCTCGGGGTGTGCGAGAACACGTGGGCGGACGAAGAGAGAGCAGTAGGAGTAGCAGTGTTATCTGTGGTGATCCATGTTTCCGTCAGTGCCAAGAAGTCGAGGGACTGGAGGGAGGCATAGGCTGAGATGAACTCTGCCTTGTTGGCCGCAGATCGGCAGTTCCAGTTAATGACAGCCCCTAACCCTTGGGGATTACCATCACACTGTAACATGGATAATGACAGCCCCTAACCCTTGGGGATTACCATCACACTGTAATATAAATAATGACAGCCCCTAACCCTTTGGGTTTACCATCACACTGTAATATGGATAATGACAGCCCCTATCCCTAGGGGATTACATCACACTGTAATATAGATAATGACAGCCCTTAACCCTTAGGGATTACCATCACACTGTAATATGGATAATGACAGCCCCTAACCCTTGGGGATTACCATCACACTGTAATATAGATAATGACAGCCCCTATCCATTGGGGGATTACCATCACACTGTAATATGGATAATGACAGCCCCTAACCCTTGGGGATTACTGTACCATCACACTGTAATATGGATAATGACAGCCCCTAACCCTTGGGATTACCATCACACTGTAATATAGATAATGACAGCCCCTATCCCTTGGGGATTACCATCACACTCTAATATAGATAATGACAGCCCTTATCCCTTGGGTATTACCATCACACTGTAATATAGATAATGACAGCCCCTAACCCTTGGGGATTACCATCACACTGTAATATGGATAATGACAGCCCCTAACCCTTGGGGATTACCATCACACTGTAATATAGATAATGACGGCCCCTATCCCTTGGGGATTACCATCACACTGTAATATAGATAATGACAGCCCCTATCCCTTGGGGATTACCATCACACTGTAATATAGATAATGACAGCCCCTAACCCTTGGGGATTACCATCACACTGTAATATAGATAATGACAGCCCCTATCCCTTGGGGATTACCATCACACTGTAATATAGATAATGACAGCCCCTAACCCTTGGGGATTACCATCACACTGTAATATAGATAATGACAGCCCCTATCCCTTGGGGATTACCATCACACTGTAATATAGATAATGACAGCCCCTATCCCTTGGGGATTACCATCACACTGTAATATAGATAATGACAGCCCCTAACCCTTGGGGATTACCATCACACTGTAATATAGATAATGACAGCCCCTATCCCTTGGGGATTACCATCACACTGTAATATAGATAATGACAGCCCCTATCCCTTTGGGAATTACCATCATGGCCACCTAATCATCCCCAGCTTCCAATTGGCTCATTCATCCTCTCTCCACTTTAACTCTTCCCCAGGTCGTTGCTGTAAAATACAATGTGCTTCCCAAACTCAGTCCTGGGTGCATGTTTAGTTTTTTGCCCTAACACTACACTGCTGATTCAAATAATGAACTCATCAGCAAGCTTTGATTATTATAATGAGCTGTGTAGTGCTCGGGCAAAAAACTAAAACATGCACCCATTGCGTTCCCCAGGACTGAGTTTGGGAAACACTGATTTACCTGGTAAAATAAGGGTCAATAAATATAACAAATACATATTTTATAACTGACTGTTGATGTAATCAGTAATAGGAATAGCCCTGAGGGCTGCAATGTAGATGACTATAAACACTCACACTCACACTCACACACACACTCACAGGAGAGAGAGAGACAACGAGAGAGCACATTCCGTTACTGTAGGGTGTGTGACATCATGTTTGGTCTAGTGGACTGGACCTCCGTCCCTAATTGCACCCTATTCATTACATAGTGCACTACTATTGGCCAGAGCTCTATGGGCCCTGGTCAAAACAAGGCCACTATAAAGAGCATATGGTTCCATTTGGGATGCAGCACTATGAGGCCAGGCAGCAGCAGGCTGAAGTGAACACTCAGCACATCCCAGCACAACTATAACACTGAACTCTAACAGTGTCCCAAATCACACCCTGTTCCCTATATAGTGCACTACTTTTGACCAGGGCCCCATAGAGCTATAATTTAGGGAATAGGTTGGCATTTGGGACCCACAAGGATGGTTCCCTCCATTTGTTTTCCTTCAACTCCGGGGGGAGATTGTCTTTTTCTCTTTTTTTTTGGAGTGTAGATGAGTTTAATAATCACAAAGCATTTATCATCACCACCACTGTAGCCATTTCAGCATCCACACCCTGTGTTTGTTGGGAGGAGACATTGGTATTTAAACAACAGCAACATCAGCACAAAAGCATCCCGAAACATCTGGTACAGTGTGGTCCATAGTCTGCCTGGTCCATAGTCTGCCTGGTCCACAGTCTGCCTGGTCCACAGTCTGCCTGGTCCATAGTCTGCCTGGTCTATAGTCTGCCTGGTCCACAGTCTGCCTGGTCTATAGTCTGCTGGTCCATAGTCTGCCTGGTCCACAGTCTGCCTGGTCCACAGTCTGCCTGGTCCACAGTCTGCCTGGTCCACAGTCTGCCTGGTCCACAGTCTGCCTGGTCCACAGTCTGCCTGGTCTATAGTCTGCCTGGTCCATAGTCTGCCTGGTCTATAGTCTGCCTGGTCAATAGTCTGCCTGGTCTTTAGTCTGCCTGGTCTATAGTCTGCCTGGTCTATAGTCTGCTGGTCTATAGTCTGCCTGGTCTATAGTCTGCCTGGTCTATAGTCTGCCTGGTCTATAGTCTGCCTGGTGTATAGTCTGCCTGGTGTATAGTCTGCCTGGTCTATAGTCTGCCTGGTCTATAGTCTGCCTGGTGTATAGTCTGCTGGTCCATAGTCTGCCTGGTCCATAGTCTGCCTGGTCCATAGTCTGCCTGGTCTATAGTCTGCCTGGTCTATAGTCTGTCTGGTCTATAGTCTCTTGGTCTATCGTCTGCCTGGTCTATAGTCTGCCTGGTCCATAGTCTGCCTGGTCTATAGTCTGCCTGGTCTATAGTCTGCCTGGTCTATAGTTCTGCCTGGTCTATAGTCTGCTGGTCTATAGTCTGCCTGGTCCATAGTCTGCCTGGTGTATAGTCTGCCTGGTCTATAGTCTGCCTGGTCTATAGTCTGCCTGGTGTATAGTCTGCCTGGTCTATAGTCTACCTGGTCTATAGTCTGCTGGTCTATAGTCTGCCTGGTCTATAGTCTGTCTGGTCTATAGTCTGCCTGGTCTATAGTCTGCCTGGTCTATAGTCTGCCTGGTCTATAGTTCTGCCTGGTCTATAGTCTGCTGGTCTATAGTCTGCCTGGTCCATAGTCTGCCTGGTGTATAGTCTGCCTGGTCTATAGTCTGCCTGGTCTATAGTCTGCCTGGTGTATAGTCTGCCTGGTCTATAGTCTGCCTGGTCTATAGTCTGCTGGTCTATAGTCTGCCTGGTCTATAGTCTGCCTGGTCTATAGTCTGTCTGGTCTATAGTCTGCCTGGTCTATAGTCTGCCTGGTGTATAGTCTGCCTGGTGTATAGTCTGCCTGGTCTATAGTCTGCCTGGTCTATAGTCTGCCTGGTGTATAGTCTGCTGGTCCATAGTCTGCCTGGTCCATAGTCTGCCTGGTCCATAGTCTGCCTGGTCTATAGTCTGCCTGGTCTATAGTCTGTCTGGTCTATAGTCTCTTGGTCTATCGTCTGCCTGGTCTATAGTCTGCCTGGTCCATAGTCTGCCTGGTCTATAGTCTGCCTGGTCTACAGTCTGCCTGGTCTATTGTCTGCCTGGGGAATAGTCTGCTGGTCTATAGTCTGCCTGGTCCATAGTCTGCCTGGTGTATAGTCTGCCTGGTCTATAGTCTGCCTGGTCTATAGTCTGCCTGGTGTATAGTCTGCCTGGTCTATAGTCTGCCTGGTGTATAGTCTGCTGGTCTATAGTCTGCCTGGTCTATAGTCTGCCTGGTCTGTAGTCTGCTGGTCTATAGTCTGCCTGGTCTATAGTCTGCTGGTCCATAGTCTGCCTGGTCCATAGTCTGCCTGGTCTATAGTCTGCCTGGTGTATAGTCTGCCTGGTCTATAGTCTGCTGGTCTATAGTCTGCCTGGTCTATAGTCTGCCTGGTCCATAGTCTGCCTAGTCTATAGTCTGCTGGTCTATAGTCTGCCTGGTTATAGTCTGCTGGTCTATAGTCTGCTGGTCCATAGTCTGCTGGTCCATAGTCTGCCTGGTCTATAGTCTGCCTGGTCCATAGTCTGCCTGGTCTATAGTCTGCCTGGTCTATAGTCTGCCTGGTCTATAGTCTGCTGGTCTATAGTCTGCCTGGTCTATAGTCTGCCTGGTCCATAGTCTGCCCGGTCTATAGTCTGCCTGGTCTATTGTCTGCCTGGTGTATAGTCTACCTGGTGTATAGTCTGCCTGGTCTATAGTCTGCCTGGTCCATAGTCTGTCTGGTCTATAGTCTGCCTGGTTTATAGTCTGCCTGGTGTATAGTCTGCTTGGTCCATAGTCTGCCTGGTCTATAGTCTGCTGGTCCATAGTCTGCCTGGTCCACAGTCTGCCTGGTCCATAGTCTGCCTGGTCCACAGTCTGCCTGGTCTATAGTCTGCCTGGTCCACAGTCTGCCTGGTCCATAGTCTGCCTGGTCTATAGTCTGCCTGGTCTATAGTCTGCTGGTCCATAGTCTGCCTGGTCTATAGTCTGCCTGGTACATAGTCTGCCTGGTGTATAGTCTGCCTGGTGTATAGTCTGCCTGGTGTATAGTCTGCCTGGTCTATAGTCTGCCTGGTCCATAGTCTGCCTGGTCTATAGTCTGCCTGGTCTATAGTCTGCCTGGTGTATAGTCTGCCTGGTCTATAGTCTGCCTGGTCCATAGTCTGCCTGGTCTATAGTCTGCCTGGTTTATAGTCTGCCTGGTGTATAGTCTGCCTGGTCCATAGTCTGCCTGGTCTATAGTCTGCTGGTCCATAGTCTGCCTGGTCCATAGTCTGCCTGGTCCACAGTCTGCCTGGTCCACAGTCTGCCTGGTCCACAGTCTGCCTGGTCCATAGTCTGCCTGGTCTATAGTCTGCCTGGTCTATAGTCTGCCTGGTCTATAGTCTGCCTGGTCTATAGTCTGCCTGGTCTATAGTCTGCTGGTCCATAGTCTGCCTGGTCCACAGTCTGCCTGGTCCATAGTCTGCCTGGTCCACAGTCTGCCTGGTCTATAGTCTGCCTGGTCCACAGTCTGCCTGGTCCATAGTCTGCCTGGTCTATAGTCTGCCTGGTCTATAGTCTGCCTGGTCCATAGTCTGCCTGGTCCATAGTCTGCCTGGTCTATAGTCTGCCTGGTCTATAGTCTGCCTTGTGTATAGTCTGCCTGGTCTATAGTCTGCCTGGTCTATAGTCTGCCTGGTCTATAGTCTGCTGGTCCATAGTCTGCCTGGTCTATAGTCTGCCTGGTACATAGTCTGCCTGGTCTATAGTCTGCCTGGTCTATAGTCTGCTTGGTCTATAGTCTGCTGGTCTATAGTCTGCCTGGTCTATAGTCTGCCTGGTCTATAGTCTGCCTGGTCTATAGTCTGCCTGGTCTATAGTCTGCCTGGTGTATAGTCTGCCTGGTGTATAGTCTGCCTGGTCTATAGTCTGCCTGGTCCATAGTCTGCCTGGTCTATAGTCTGCCTGGTCTATAGTCTGCCTGGTGTATAGTCTGCCTGGTCTATAGTCTGCCTGGTCCATAGTCTGTCTGGTCTATAGTCTGCCTGGTTTATAGTCTGCCTGGTGTATAGTCTGCCTGGTCCATAGTCTGCCTGGTCTATAGTCTGCTGGTCCATAGTCTGCCTGGTCCATAGTCTGCCTGGTCCACAGTCTGCCTGGTCCACAGTCTGCCTGGTCTATAGTCTGCCTGGTTTATAGTCTGCCTGGTGTATAGTCTGCCTGGTCCATAGTCTGCCTGGTCTATAGTCTGCTGGTCCATAGTCTGCCTGGTCCATAGTCTGCCTGGTCCACAGTCTGCCTGGTCCACAGTCTGCCTGGTCCACAGTCTGCCTGGTCCATAGTCTGCCTGGTCTATAGTCTGCCTGGTCTATAGTCTGCCTGGTCTATAGTCTGCCTGGTCTATAGTCTGCCTGGTCTATTGTCTGCCTGGTGTATAGTCTGCCTGGTGTATAGTCTGCCTGGTCTATAGTCTGCCTGGTCCATAGTCTGCCTGGTCTATAGTCTGCCTGGTCTATAGTCTGCTGGTCCATAGTCTGCCTGGTCTATAGTCTGCCTGGTCCATAGTCTGCCTGGTCCATAGTCTGCCTGGTGTATAGTCTGCCTGGTGTATAGTCTGCCTGGTGTATAGTCTGCCTGGTCTATAGTCTGCCTGGTCTATAGTCTGCTGGTCCATAGTCTGCCTGGTCTATAGTCTGCCTGGTCCATAGTCTGCCTGGTCCATAGTCTGCCTGGTGTATAGTCTGCCTGGTGTATAGTCTGCCTGGTGTATAGTCTGCCTGGTCCATAGTCTGCCTGGTCTATAGTCTGCCTGGTCTATAGTCTGCCTGGTGTATAGTCTGCCTGGTGTATAGTCTGCCTGGTCCATAGTCTGCCTGGTCTATAGTCTGCCTGGTCCATAGTCTGCCTGGTCCACAGTCTGCCTGGTCCACAGTCTGCCTGGTCCATAGTCTGCCTGGTCCATAGTCTGCCTGGTCTGTAGTCTGCTGGTCTATAGTCTGCCTGGTCTATAGTCTGCTGGTCTATAGTCTGCCTGGTCTATAGTCTGCCTGGTCCATAGTCTGCCTGGTCTATAGTCTGCTGGTCTATAGTCTGCCTGGTCTATAGTCTGCTGGTCTATAGTCTGCTGGTCCATAGTCTGCCTGGTCTATAGTCTGCCTGGTCTATAGTCTGCCTGGTCTATAGTCTGCCTTGTGTATAGTCTGCCTGGTCTATAGTCTGCCTGGTCTATAGTCTGCCTGGTCTATAGTCTGCTGGTCCATAGTCTGCCTGGTCTATAGTCTGCCTGGTCCATAGTCTGCCTGGTCTATAGTCTGCCTGGTCTATAGTCTGCCTGGTCTATAGTCTGCTGGTCTATAGTCTGCCTGGTCTATAGTCTGCCTGGTATATAGTCTGCCTCGTCTATAGTCTGCCTGGTCTATTGTCTGCCTGGTGTATAGTCTGCCTGGTGTATAGTCTGCCTGGTCTATAGTCTGCCTGGTCCATAGTCTGCCTGGTCTATAGTCTGCCTGGTCTATAGTCTGCCTGGTGTATAGTCTGCCTGGTCTATAGTCTGCCTGGTCTATATTCTGCCTGGTCTATAGTCTGCCTGGTCTATAGTCTGCCTGGTCCATAGTCTGCCTGGTCCATAGTCTGCCTGGTCTATAGTCTGCCTGGTCTATAGTCTGCCTTGTGTATAGTCTGCCTGGTCTATAGTCTGCGTGGTCTATAGTCTGCCTGGTCTATAGTCTGCTGGTCCATAGTCTGCCTGGTCTATAGTCTGCCTGGTCCATAGTCTGCCTGGTCTATAGTCTGCCTGGTCTATAGTCTGCCTGGTCTATAGTCTGCTGGTCTATAGTCTGCCTGGTCTATAGTCTGCCTGGTATATAGTCTGCCTCGTCTATAGTCTGCCTGGTCTATTGTCTGCCTGGTGTATAGTCTGCCTGGTGTATAGTCTGCCTGGTCTATAGTCTGCCTGGTCCATAGTCTGCCTGGTCTATAGTCTGCCTGGTCTATAGTCTGCCTGGTGTATAGTCTGCCTGGTCTATAGTCTGCCTGGTCTATAGTCTGCCTGGTCTATAGTCTGCTGGTCTATAGTCTGCCTTGTCTATAGTCTGCTGGTCCATAGTCTGCCTGGTCCATAGTCTGCCTGGTCTATAGTCTGCCTGGTCTATAGTCTGCCTGGTCCATAGTCTGCCTGGTCTATAGTCTGCTGGTCTATAGTCTGCCTGGTCTATAGTCTGCTGGTCCATAGTCTGCCTGGTCTATTGTCTGCCTGGTCTATAGTCTGCCTTGTCTATAGTCTGCCTGGTCCATAGTATGCTGGTCCATAGTCTGCCTGGTCCATAATCTGCCCGGTTTCCTCTTATTATGTTAACAATAATAGCTATGGAGATGGTAGCTATGGAGAGCGTCCAGAACACAGAGTAGGATACACCTTAGCCAAATACAGCTTTGCCAAATACATTTCAACTCAGTCTTTCACAATTCCTGACATCTAAACCTAGTAAAAATTCCCTGTCTTTAGGTCAGTTAGGATCACCATTTTATTTTGAGAATGTGAAATAAAAACAGAATAATAGTAGAGAGAATGATTTATTTCAGTTTTCATTTCTTTCATCACATTCCCAGTGGGTCAGAAGTTGACATATATTCAATAAGTTGGGTGACTTTTGTCCCATTCCTCCTGACAGAGCTGGTGTGAATAAGTCAGGCTTGTAGGCCTCCTTGCTCGCACACGCTTTTTCAGTTCTGCCCACACATTTTCTATACGATTGAGGTCAGGGCTTTGTGATGGCCACTCCAGTACCTTGACTTTGTGGTCCTTAAGCCATTTAGTCACAACTTTGGAAGTGTGCTTGGGGTCTGTCACGTTCGTCTTCCTCTTCATCTGAAGAGGAGAGGCGAGAAGGATCAAAAGACCAAAATGCGGCGTGATGTGTGTTCATGTTGAATGTTTTAATTAAAGAAAGAACTGAACACAGAAACACTATACAAAAACCAGTAAACAAAATAACAACCGTGAAGCTAATGCGAGCTGCACTGAAACAAGTCATCAACATAGACAATCACCCACAAACACACAGTGCAACCCAGGCTACCTCAGTATGATTCTCAATCAGAGACAACTAATCACACCTGCCTCTGATTGAGAACCATACTAGGCCGAAACATAGAAATCCCAAATCATAGAAAATCAAACATAGACTGCCCACCCCAACTCACGCCCTGACCATACTAAATAAAGACAAAACAAACAGACTGCCCACCCAACTCACGCCCTGACCATACTAAATAAAGACAAAACAAAGGAAATAAAGGTCAGAACGTGACAGTTTCTAGATTTTTGATTTCTAGAAAGTTTTTTACTATTTCTTTGTTTTATTATTTTGATCAACGGTGAGCTCACCCATGATGTGATGAATTATAAATAGTAATGGCTATTTAACTAATTCATGTTGTAGTTTCTGTCAGGGATCGTACACTACATGGATCGTACACTACAGGGATCGTACACTACAGGGATTGTACACTACAGGGATCGTACACTACAGGGATCGTACACTACAGGGAACCTACACTACAGGGATCGTACACTACAGGGATCGTACACTACAGGGAATGTACACTACAGGTTTCGTACACTACAGGGATCGTACACTACATGGATCGTACACTACAGGGATCGTACACTACAGGGATCGTACACTACAGGGATCGTACACTACAGGGAACCTACACTACAGGGAACCTACACTACAGGGAACGTACACTACAGGGATCGTACACTACAGGAAACCTACACTACAGGGATCGTACACTACAGGGATCGTACACTACAGGGATCGTACACTACAGGGATCGTACACTACAGGGAACCTACACTACAGGGATCGTACACTACAGGGATCGTACACTACAGGGAATGTACACTACAGTGATCGTACACTACAGGTTTCGTACACTACAGGGATCGTACACTACAGTGATCGTACACTACAGGTTTCGTACACTACAGGGATCGTACACTACAGGGATCGTACACTACAGGGATCGTACACACGAGCTCCTGCTCCATAGACCCCGTGTTCAATCCCAGCTCATAGCACTTGTTTTGAGTTCTTTATCTACTGATGTCCTGGGGACCAGCAAAAACGTACCGTTTCAACTTACATCTGGACTGGTCTCTCTGAGTCCCCCCCCCCCGGGGGTCCATCTGCATCCATTTGCAAGTTACTGTTTAGTTCCCTCTGTCCCTCTGAGGTAATTATTGATTTGAAGGGAGTTGGATTCCATATACGATTGGTTCTGTCATCTGTCTCTAAAGACAACGGCTTGGATGGAGGAAGATGGAGTATTTGTTTACACGTGTGTGTGTGCATGTGTGTGTGTGTGAGGAGGGGGGGGTGTGTGTGTGTGTGTGTGGAGGGGGGGGCAGCGTGTGTGTGTGTGTGTGTGTGTGTGTGTGTGTGTGTGTGGAGGGGGGGGGGCAGCGTGTGTGTGTGTGTGTGTGTGTACGTGCGATCGTGCGTGAGTAACTGTGTGTGAGTAACTGTGTGTGAGTGACTGCATGTGTGTATTCAGGTGTGTGTGTCTACAGTTGTTTAGTGAAGGGGCTTCAGAGAGTTCAACACAAATACCTTCTGAGTAGCAGGGAAATTATGTGGGACAGCAATCACTTTACATTCACTTAGCTGGACAGAGAGTGTACTGGGCAAAAACACACTGGTGGAACAGGAAGACACACACACACACACACCCCCCCTCCACAACACACACATCTCCCCCCTCCAACACACACACACACACACACCCCTCCACAACACACACATCTCCCCCCTCCAACACACACACACACCCCCCCTCCACAACACACACATCTCCCCCTCCAACACACACACACACACACCCCTCCACAACACACACATCTCCCCCCTCCAACACACACACACACACACACACACCCCCCCTCCACAACACACACATCTCCCCCTCCAACACACGCACACACACACACACTTCTACACTCCACCACACACACACACACACACACACACACAAACACACACACACACACCCCCCTCCACAACACACACATCTCCCCCTCCAACACACACACACACACACACACACACCCCTCCACAACACACACATCTCCCCCCTCCAACACACACACACACACACCCCCTCCACAACACACACATCTCCCCCTCCAACACACGCACACACACACACACTTCTACACTCCACCACACACACACACACACACACACACACACACACACACACACACACACACACACACACTTCCCCCCTCCACAACACACACCTCCCCCTCCACCACACACACACACACACACACACACACACTTCCCTACTCCACAACACACACACACATACACTTCTAGCCTTCACCACACACACACACACACACACACACACACACACACACACACACACACACACACACACACACACACACACACACACACTTCCCTACTCCACAACACACACACACACACACACATACACTTCTACCCTTCACCACACACACACACACACACACACACACACACACACACACACACACACACACACACACACACACACACACACACACACACACACACACACACACACACACAATAATTTGCACACCCCCTCCACAACACACACATCTCCCCCTCCAACACATGCACACACACACACACTTCTACCCTCCACCACACACACACACACACACACACACACACACACACACACTTCCCCCCTCCACAACACACACCTCCCCCTCCACCACACACACACACACACACACACACACACACACACACACACACACACACACACACACACACACACACACACACACACACACACACACACACACACACACACACACACACACATACTTCCCTACTCCACAACACACACACACACATACACTTCTAGCCTTCACCACACACACACACACACACACACACACACACACTCACACTCACACTCACACACACACACACACACACACACACACACACACACACACACACACACACACACACACACACACACACACACACACACACACTTCCCTCCACAACACACACACACACTCCCCCTCCACAACACACACCTCCCCCTCCACGCACACACACACACACTTCCCTACTCCAAAACACACACACACACACATACACTTCTAGCCTTCACCACACACACACACACACACACACACACACACACACACACACACACACACACACACACACACACACACACACACACACACACACACACACACACACACACACACACTTCCCTACTCCAAAACACACACACATACACTTCTACCCTTCACCACACAACTCAACTCATAAGCAACACAGTTATGCACACACACACACACGCTGCCCCCCCCTCCACACACACACACACACGGATATAATTTTGCACGCCCAATTTTTCAGTTTTTGATTTGTTAAAAAAGTTTGAAATATCCAATAAATGTCGTTCCACTTCATGATTGTGTCCCACCTGTTGTTGATTCTTCACCAAAAAATACAGTTTTATATCTTTATGTTTGAAGCCTGAAATGTGGCAAAAGGTCGCAAAGTTCAAGGGGGCCGAGTACTTTCGCAAGGCACTGTAGTGCACCCTATTCCCTATGGGCCCTGGTCCAAAGTAGTGCACCCTATTCCCTATGGGCGCTGGTCCAAAGTAGTGCACCCTATTCCATATGGGCCCTGGTCCAAAGTAGTGCACCCTATTCCCTATGGGCCCTGGGTTAAAGTAGTGCACCCTATTCCCTATGGGCCCTGGTCCAAAGTAGTGTACCCTATTCCCTATGGGCCCTGGGTTAAAGTAGTGCACCCTATTCCCTATGGGCCCTGGGTTAAAGTAGTGCCCTGTATTGCACAGAGAAAACCCCCACTCAGCCTCTGTCTATCCCATCCTGCTGGGCTTTGGGATGTCAGGTATAAGTTCATCTCTACAGCGGCTATTTTCTCATCCCTCTCTTCTAAACTCCCTGTTCCTCCCTCCCTCCCTCCCTCCCTCCCTCCCTCCCTCCCTCCCTCCCTCCCTCCCTCCCTCCCTCCTCCCTCCCTCCCTCCCTCCCTCCCTCCCTCTGCCCCCACCTGGCTGGGCTTTTGGAATTCAGGTACAGAACCAGTTCATCTCCACAGAGACAGATGTCAGGGTGTTATCAGCAACACCCAGTATCCCTCTGTTCTACCCCCTCATCCCTCCCTCCCTCCCTCTCTCCCTCCCTCTCTCCCTCCCTCCCTCCCTCCCTCCCCCCCTCCCTCCCCCCTCCCTCTCCCTCTCTCCCTCTCTCCCTCCCTCCCTCCCTCCCTCCCTCGCTCCCTCCCTCCCCCCCTCTCTCACCCTCCCTCCCTCCCTCCCTCCCTCCCTCCCTCCCTCCCTCTCTCTCTCCCTCCCTCCCTCCCTCCCTCCCTCCCTCCCTCCCTCTCTCTCTCTCCCTCCCCTCCCTCCCTCCCTCCCTCCCTCCCTCCCTCCCTCTCTCCCTCCCAATGGCCAGGAGTCATATGGTCTGATCAGCAGTCCCTGTTCCTGTCCCTAACCCTGTCCTTCACTTGACCCTCTGTTGGGGTGATAATCCAAGATAATGGCCAGGAGTCATATGGTCTGAGCAGCGGTCCCTGTTCCTGTCCCTAACCCTGTCCTTCACTTGACCCTCTGTTGATCATCTCCTGGGAGAGATTGATGAGGCTTGGCTGGCTAGGGAGCAGGGATTGAGCCCCCCCCCCCCCCCCCCCCCCCACGAGGATTAATGGTTAGGACCCTCACCCTCTGAACCATACGGTAGCACCCCTCTCTCTTCTGTCTTTAAACTCTTTAGAGGGAGGGAGGGAGGGAGGGAGAAGGCAACCAGTGAAGAACAAACATAATTGTGAATACAACCCATGTTTATATTTATTTATTTTCCCTTTTACTATTTGCACATCATTACATCACTGAATACAGTTGAAGTCAGAAGTTGACATACACCTTATCCAAATACATTTCAACTCAGTTTTTCACAATTCCTGACATTTAATCCTAGTAAAAACTCCTTGTCTTAGGTCAGTTAGGATCACCACTTTATTTTAAGATTCTGAAATGTCACAATAATAGTAGAGAGGATTGAGGTCAGGGCTTTGTGATGGCCACTCCAGTACCTTGACTTTGTTGTCCCTAAGCCATTTAGTCACAACTTTGGAAGTATGCTTGGGGTCATTGTCCATATGTAAGACCCATTTGCGACCAAGCTTTTACTTCCTGACTGATGTCTAGAGATGTTACTTCAATACATCCACATAATTTTCCTTCCTCATGATGCCATCTGTTTTGTGAAGTGCACCAGTCCCTCCTGCAGCAAAGCACAGGCAGGTTTGGAGCAGTGGCTTCTTCCTTGCTGAACAGCCTTTCAGGTTATGTCGATATAGGACTCGTTTTACTGTGGATATAGATACTTTTGTACCTGTTTCCTCCAGCATTTTCACAAGGTCCTTTGCTGTTGTTCTGGGATTGATTTGCACTTTTGTGTTCCCAT
>NW_027014485.1:82500-92500 GCF_036934945.1 Oncorhynchus masou masou | reverse complement strand
ACACAGTGTATTTGTTTTATGGGAATGGTTGCTTAGCTTTGGGACACAGTGTATTTGTTTTCTGGGAATGGTTGCTTAGCTTTGGGACACAGTGTATTTGTTTTCTGGGAATGGTTGCTTAGCTTTGGGACACGGTGTATTTGTTTTCTGGGAATGGTTGCTTAGCTTTGGGACACGGTGTATTTGTTTTATGAGAATGGTTGCTTAGCTTTGGGACACGGTGTATTTGTTTTATGGGAATGGTTGCTTAGCTTTGGGACACGGTGTATTTGTTTTCTGGGAATGGTTGCTTAGCTTTGGGACACAGTGTATTTGTTTTCTGGGAATGGTTGCTTAGCTTTGGGACACGATGTATTTGTTTTATGGGAATGGTTGCTTAGCTTTGGGACACGGTGTATTTGTTTTCTGGGAATGGTTGCTTAGCTTTGGGACACAGTGTATTTGTTTTCTGGGAATGGTTGCTTAGCTTTGGGACGCAGTGTATTTGTTTTATGGGAATGGTTGCTTAGCTTTGGAACACAGTATATTTGTTTTATGGAAATGGTTGCTTAGCTTTGGGACACAGTGTATTTGTTTTCTGGGAATGGTTGCTTAGCTATGGAACACAGTGTATTTGTTTTATGGGAATGGTTGCTTAGCTTTGGGACACAGTGTATTTGTTTTCTGGGAATGGTTGCTTAGCTTTGGGACACGGTGTATTTGTTTTATGGAAATGGTTGCTTAGCTTTGGGACACAGTGTATTTGTTTTATGGGAATGGTTGCTTAGCTTTGGGACACAGTGTATTTGTTTTCTGGGAATGGTTGCTTAGCTTTGGGACACAGTGTATTTGTTTTATGGGAATGGTTGCTTAGCTTTGGAACACAGTGTATTTGTTTTATGGAAATGGTTGCTTAGCTTTGGGACACAGTGTATTTGTTTTATGGGAATGGTTGCTTAGCTTTGGGACACAGTGTATTTGTTTTCTGGGAATGGTTGCTTAGCTTTGGGACACGGTGTATTTGTTTTCTGGGAATAGTTGCTTAGCTTTGGAACACGGTTTATTTGTTTTCTGGGAATGGTTGCTTAGCTTTGGGACACGGTGTATTTGTTTTATGGGAATGGTTGCTTAGCTTTGGGACACGGTGTATTTGTTTTATGGGAATGGTTGCTTAGCTTTGGGACACGGTGTATTTGTTTTCTGGGAATGGTTGCTTAGCTTTGGGACACAGTGTATTTGTTTTCTGGGAATGGTTGCTTAGCTTTGGGACACGATGTATTTGTTTTATGGGAATGGTTGCTTAGCTTTGGGACACGGTGTATTTGTTTTCTGGGAATGGTTGCTTAGCTTTGGGACACAGTGTATTTGTTTTCTGGGAATGGTTGCTTAGCTTTGGGACGCAGTGTATTTGTTTTATGGGAATGGTTGCTTAGCTTTGGAACACAGTATATTTGTTTTATGGAAATGGTTGCTTAGCTTTGGGACACAGTGTATTTGTTTTCTGGGAATGGTTGCTTAGCTATGGAACACAGTGTATTTGTTTTATGGGAATGGTTGCTTAGCTTTGGGACACAGTGTATTTGTTTTCTGGGAATGGTTGCTTAGCTTTGGGACACGGTGTATTTGTTTTATGGAAATGGTTGCTTAGCTTTGGGACACAGTGTATTTGTTTTATGGGAATGGTTGCTTAGCTTTGGGACACAGTGTATTTGTTTTCTGGGAATGGTTGCTTAGCTTTGGGACACAGTGTATTTGTTTTATGGGAATGGTTGCTTAGCTTTGGAACACAGTGTATTTGTTTTATGGAAATGGTTGCTTAGCTTTGGGACACAGTGTATTTGTTTTATGGGAATGGTTGCTTAGCTTTGGGACACAGTGTATTTGTTTTCTGGGAATGGTTGCTTAGCTTTGGGACACGGTGTATTTGTTTTCTGGGAATGGTTGCTTAGCTTTGGAACACGGTTTATTTGTTTTCTGGGAATGGTTGCTTAGCTTTGGGACATTTTCAGAACTTTCCGCATTTTCTTATTATTTCATTACATTCTTTTCTTAGTGTTTTACTTGAACAGAATAGTTGAAAAAAATAGTTCAGACAAAGTTACATTTAATTTCGATCTTGGTAATGTTCTAGTAACGTTCTCCAACTGGTTTGACATTGGAATGTTCTCATATATTTCAGAGAATATTAAGAAACAACGTTCTTCTGTTGTCATTTCTGTTCTTCAGCATAACGTTTCCTACAGGTTTCATCATCATTCTATGTAGAGTCGTCTTCTTAAATTGTTCAGAGAACTTTAAGAAACCTTTCCATAGAAAATACAAGATAACTTTAGTAATGTTATGTTATTTAAAAACATGTACAGTACATTCCGCTCTCAGAGAACACTCTCTATCTGTCTGGTTAAGTATGACTTCCTAGTTAATGAAGGTTAAATTAAACCTTTATGTATGTTCAGGTGTTTTGTCCAAACCCACTAATTGGCCACATCTGATCTGAATGAGTGTTTCCTTTGAATGGGGTCTGTTTGAACAAGCTAAAACATGGCATGCTAGCTCCATCCTGGAGGCGCAGTGGACTAATTCCATGAATAGAGAACAGAAGATTATCGGTTAGAATCTCACTGATACTCTGTCACAATAAAAAATGCATGTGTCTGCATTATTAAGGCCGGAAATGAATTTCCATGTGTCCTACTCTGTGCTTGGAGCTCAAACAAGTTAACCCTAATTAAGCTAGCGGAGTTAATAAAATACTTTTTGAAACATTCAGTGAAAGTTGTAAGAAAGTTATTAAAAAAACCTTCAAATAACCTATCATTTCTGTTCTCAGAACGTTAATAAAACCTCCCAGGAAAACGTTCATGGAACCATAGTAAAACGTTCTCAGAACCTCCCTGCAACCTAAATGTAAACATTCCCAGAATGTTAACTTCTGTTCTCAGAATGTTTTAAAAACATTCTGTTTTCCCAGTCAGGAAACGTATGGCTTTGTTCCAATAACCAATGGGACACAACTGATGTCCACCCACTCCTCTCCGCCTCTCAAACAACCACAGGACAGGTCAACAATACTGCACAGTGAACTGACAACAATGGTTGCTGCCATGAACACAGTAACAGTACTCTGGGCTGATGGGAATCACACTGACACTGTTATGCCGAGCTGGAAAACACTGAAATAGGAGGATGGAAAGAGAAGAGAAACCACTGAAATATGAGGACAGAAAGAGAAGAGAATGTGACAGACAGTGAGAAGAAAGGGGAGAATAGAGAGAAAAAGAGGGAGATGGGAAATAAGAAGACAGAAAGAGAAATAGAATGGACAAACAGAGAAAGACAGAGAAACAGAGAAACAGAAAAAACGAGAGAGAGAGAAACAAGAGAAAGAGAGAAACAAGAGAAAAAAGAGAGAAAGAGAGACAGAGAGAGAGAGACAGAGGAGAGAGAAACAGAGATAGAGAGAGAAACAGAGAGAAACAGAAACAACGATGATGACAATTAGCAATAGAGCCCACCTCTCCCACCTCCCCATCTCCCCCTCACCTCTCCCATCTCCCCATCTCCCCTCCTCCCCCTCACCTCTCCCACCTCCCCATCTCCCCCTCCTCCCCCTCACCTCTCCCATCTCCCTCTCCTCACCTCTCCCATCTCCCCCTCCTCCCCCTCACCTATCCCATCTCCCCCTCCTCACCTCTCCAACCTCCCCATCTCCCCCTCCTCCCCCTCACCTCTCCCATCTCCCCCTCCTCCCCCTCACCTCTCCCATCTCCCCCTCCTCCCCCTCACCTCTCCCATCTCCCCTCCTCCCCCTCACCTATCCCATCTCCCCCTCCTCACCTCTCCAACCTCCCCATCTCCCCCTCCTCCCCCTCACCTCTCCCATCTCCCCTCCTCCCCCTCACCTCTCCCATCTCCCCCTCTTCACCTCTCCCACCTCCTCCCCCCTTCACCACTCCCACCTCCCCATCTCCCCCTCTTCACCTCTCCCACCTCCCCATCTCCCCCTCCTCACCTCTCCCACCTCCCCATCTCCCCTCCTCCCCTATCTCCCCCTCCTCACCTCTCCCACCTCCCCATCTCCCCCTCCTCCCCTCACCTCTCCCATCTCCCACACCTCCCCCTCACCTCTCCCATCTCCCCCTCCTCCCCCTCACCTCTCCCACCTCCCCATCTCTCCCTCCTCCCCCTCACCTCTCCCATCTCCCCCTCCTCCTCCTCACCTCTCCCAGCTCCCCCTCCTCCCCCTCAACTCTCCCATCTCCCCCTCCTCACCTCTCCCACCTCCCCATCTCCCCCTCCTCCCCCTCACCTCTCCCATCTCCCCCTCCTCCCCCTCACCTCTCCCATCTCCCCCTCCTCCCCCTCACATCTCCCATCTCCCCCCCTCCTCACCTCTCCCACCTCCCCATCTCCCCCTCCTCCCCCTCACCTCTCCCATCTCCCCCTCCTCCCCCTCACCTCTCCCATCTCCCCCTCCTCCCCCTCACCTCTCCCATCTCCCCCTCCTCCCCCTCACCTCTCCCATCTCCCCCTCCTCACCACTCCCACCTCCCCCCTCACCTCTCCCTCCTCCCCCTCACCCATTAGTTCCTGCCAAGACATTAGCTACACTTCCTGGGGTTTATTATGGATCCCCATTAGTTCCTGCCAAGACATTAGCTTCTCTTCCTGGGGTTTATTATGGATCCCCATTTAGTTCCTGCCAAAACATTAGCTACTCTTCCTGGGGTTTATTATGGATCCCCATTAGTTCCTGCCAAAACAGCAGCCACTCTTCCTGGGGTTTATTATGGATCCCCATTAGTTCCTGCCAAGACAGCAGCTACTCTTCCTGGGGTTTATTATGGATCCCCATTAGTTCCTGCCAAGACAGCAGCTACTCTTCCTGGGGTTTATTATGGATCCCCATTAGTTCCTGTCAAGACAGCAGCTACTCTTCCTGGTGTTTATTATGGATCCCCATTTAGTTCCTGCCAAAACATTAGCTACTCTTCCTGGGGTTTATTATGGATCCCCATTAGTTCCTGCCAAGACATTAGCTTCTCTTCCTGGGGTTTATTATGGATCCCCATTAGTTCCTGCCAAAACAGCAGCCACTCTTCCTGGGGTTTATTATGGATCCCCATTAGTTCCTGCCAAGACAGCAGCTACTCTTCCTGGGGTTTATTATGGATCCCCATTAGTTCCTGCCAAGACAGCAGCTACTCTTCCTGGGGTTTATTATGGATCCCCATTAGTTCCTGTCAAGACAGCAGCTACTCTTCCTGGTGTTTATTATGGATCCCCATTAGTTCCTGCCAAGACAGCAGCTACTCTTCCTGGGGTTTATTATGGATCCCCATTAGTTCCTGCCAAGACAGCAGCTCCTCTTCCTGGTGTTTATTATGGATCCCCATTAGTTCCTGCCAAGACAGCAGCTACTCTTCCTGGGGTTTATTATGGATCCCCATTAGTTCCTGCCAAGACAGCAGCTACTCTTCCTGGTGTTTATTATGGATCCCCATTAGTTCCTGCCAAGACAGCAGCTACTCTTCCTGGTGTTTATTATGGATCCCCATTAGTTCCTGCCAAGGCATCAGCTACTCTTCCTGGGGTTTATTATGGATCCCCATTAGTTCCTGCCAAGACAGCAGCCACTCTTCCTGGTGTTTATTATGGATCCCCATTAGTTCCTGCCAAGACAGCAGCTACTCTTCCTGGTGTTTATTATGGATCCCCATTACTTCCTGCCAAGACAGCAGCTACTCTACATGGGGTCCAGCAACGTTAAGACAGTTATATACAATTTAAAATATTACATGACATTACATTTCATACCACTTTTCACAACACATTGTGTTCCCTCAGACTACTTCTCTACTACCACATATCTACAATACAAAATGAATGTGTACGTGTGTGTAGAGTGCGTGTTTCATGTGTCTGTGCGTCTGTGCCTGTGTGTGTCAATTCACAGTTCCTGTTACATAATGTTTATTTGTGTCTCTTTTTTAAGTCTGATTCTACTGCTTGTATCAGTTACCTGGTGTGGAATAGAGTTCCATGTAGCCAATGCTCTGTGTCGTACTGTGCCACTCCCATAGTCTGTTCTGGACTTGGGGACTGTGAAGAGACCTCTGGTGGCATGTCTCGTGGGACATGCATGGTGTCTGAGCTGTGTGCCTCCCATAGTCTGTTCGGGACTTGGGGACTGTGAAGAGACCTCTGGTGGCATGTCTCGTGGGACATGCAGGGTGTCCTGGCTGTGTGTTTGTAGAAGAGACCTCTGGTGGCATGTCTCGTGGGACATGCAGGGTGTCCTGGCTGTGTGTTTGTAGAAGAGACCTCTGGTGACATGTCTCGTGGGACATGCAGGGTGTCCTGGCTGTGTGTTTGTAGAAGAGACCTCTGGTGGCATGTCTCGTGGGACATGCAGGGTGTCCTGGCTGTGTGTTTGTAGAAGAGACCTCTGGTGGCATGTCTCGTGGGATATGCAGGGTGTCCTGGCTGTGTGTTTGTAGAAGAGACCTCTGGTGGCATGTCTCGTGGGATATGCAGGGTGTCCTGGCTGTGTGTTTGTAGAAGCGACCTCTGGTGGCATGTCTCGTGAGACATGCAGGGTGTCCTGGCTGTGTGTTTGTAGAAGAGACCTCTGGTGGCATGTCTCGTGGGATATGCAGGGTGTCCTGACTGTGTGTTTGTAGAAGAGACCTCTGGTGGCATGTCTCGTGGGATATGCAGGGTGTCCTGGCTGTGTGTTTGTAGAAGAGACCTCTGGTGGCATGTCTCGTGGGATATGCAGGGTGTCCTGGCTGTGTGTTTGTAGAAGAGACCTCTGGTGGCATGTCTCGTGGGATATGCAGGGTGTCCTGGCTGTGTGTTTGTAGAAGAGACCTCTGGTGGCATGTCTCGTGGGATATGCAGGGTGTCCTGGCTGTGTGTTTGTAGATTAGACCTTTCCGACAGTCAATGACCAAAAGCACCTCTTTGATCTCATGATTTGGAATATTATCAATGTTTCATAATTAAATAAAGATTATTATTTTTTATATCTGACAAAAATCCGGTGTTTCTATGTCAAACGGTTTTGTCCTATTTTAGTCTTCTGTGATGTATATAAAGTGTAATATTTGGATCCAAACGCAAAATGTAAAACATTTCAACTCTATATCTGACATGGTACAGGTGTATATTTTTGTAACATGGTAGTTTTGTTGAAGACTTCCAAGACTCACTCTGTGTGGTCCTGATTTAGCCCACTGCAGTACAAGGTCTCGGTGCGTTCAAAATGTCCATACTTCTCACAAATACAAGTAGTGATGAAGTCAATCTCTTCTCTACATTGAGCCAGGAGAGATTGACATGCATATTATTAATGTTAGCTCTCCGTGTACATTTTACGGGCCAGCCGTGCTGCCCTGTTCTGGGCCAATTGTAATTTTCCTATGTCCATCTTTGTGGCACCTGACCACACAACTGGACAGTAGTCCAGGTGCGACAAAACTAGGGCCTGTAGGACCTGCCTTGTTGATAGTGCTGTTAAGAAGGTAGAGCAGTGCTTTAGGAGCCTAGCTTGGCTTGTTGATAGTGTTGTTAAGGCAGAGGATTGCTTTAGGAGCCTAGCTTGGCCTTGTTGATAGTGTTGTTAAGGCAGAGCAGTGCTTTAGGAGCCTAGCTTGGCTTGTTGATAGTGTTGTTAAGGCAGAGCAGTGCTTTAGGAGCCGAGCTTGGCCTTGTTGATAGTGTTGTTAAGGCAGAGCAGTGCTTTAGGAGCCTAGCTTGGCCTTGTTGATAGTGTTGTTAAGGCAGAGGATTGCTTTAGGAGCCTAGCTTGGCCTTGTTGATAGTGTTGTTAAGGCAGAGCAGTGCTTTAGGAGCCTAGCTTGGCCTTGGCTTCACTCCTCCACGTCCTCCCCTTTTCTCTTCAAATTCCTCTCTCTCTCTGTCACTCTATTTCTGTCTCTCTGCCTCTCTCCCATTTCTCTCCCCCCTCTCTGTCTCTCTCTCTCCCTACTCCTAACCTCTCACTCCTCTCAATCCCCCCTCTCTCCCCTTCCCCTCCCCCTCTCTCATTCTCTCTCTCCCTACTCCTCACCTCTCACTCCTCTCTATCCCCCCCTCTCCCCTTCCCCTCCCCCTCTCTCATTCTCTCTCTCCCTACTCCTCACCTCTCACTCCTCTCTATCCCCCCCTCTCTCCCCTTCCCCTCCCCCTCTCTCATTCTCTCTCTCCCTACTCCTCACCTCTCACTCCTCTCTATCCCCCCCTCTCTCCCCTTTCCCTCCCCCTCTTTCATTCTCTCTCCCTACTCCTCACCTCTCACTCCTCTCTATCCCCCCCTCTCCCCTTTCCCTCCCCCTCTTTCATTCTCTCTCCCTACTCCTCACCTCTCACTCCTCTCTATCCCCCCTCTCTCCCCTTTCCCTCCCCCCTATCTTTCATTCTCTCTCCCTACTCCTCACCTCTCACTCCTCTCTATCCCCCTCTCTCTACTTACCCCCCCCTCTTTCATTCTCTCTCCCTACTCCTCACCTCTCACTCCTCTCTATCCCCCTCTCTCCCCTTCCCCTCCCCCTCTCTCATTCTCTCTCTCCCTACTCCTCACCTCTCACTCCTCTCTATCCCCCTCTCTCCCCTTCCCCTCCCCCTCTCTCATTCTCTCTCTCCCTACTCCTCACCTCTCACTCCTCTCTATCCCTCCCTCTCTCCCCTTTCCCTCCCCCTCTTTCATTCTCTCTCCCTACTCCCCCCTCTTCTTTCTCTCCTTGTTCTCCTTCTCACAAAGGACGTGTGTCCCATTGCCTTGCCATTGATTAGGTGGATAAGAGACTGCTGTTAGAGATACTCTTGCCTATTGATGTGAGCTGGTCCTATTTCTAGACAGGGCTAAAGAAGGCTGGATAAAAGGTGCCATTGGGAGGAGTGACTATCACAGAGTGGTACTGGGAAGTTTGGTGAGAGGGGCATCACCTGTGTCCCAAATGACAACTTAGTACCTTTCTTGTGTTCTTCTTTGGACCATTGAGCAAAGGTGCAACTGGTCTCCACCCCTCCCCTCTCCCCTTGGCTCTTGCCTTTCAATGTCCACAGATCTGAGGGGTCTGAATAGGTAGAGGAGCTTCCCCCATATTGGTCTCCACCCCTCCCCTTCCCCCTTGGCTCTTGCCTTTCAATGTCCACAGATCTGAGGGGTCTGAATATGTATAAACAGTAGTGTAGTAGAGGAGCTTCCCCCATATTGGTCTCCACCGTAAAGATATTTGAATATTTAAATGTTAGGCAAAAGAGGGAGTGGTTAGGGAGCTCATTGGGCTAGTAGATTCACCGTAAAGATATTTGAATATTTAAATGTTAGGCAAAAGAGGGAGTGGTTAGGGAGCGAATTGGGCTAGTAGATTCCTGGATCTTTCTGAAGTGGTACAAGTAACTTAGTATTGAATTAAACTGGGTTATAGAAGTGACCTAGTGATGTATTGAATTAAACTGGGTTATAGAAGTGACCTAGTGATGTATTGAATTAAACTGGGTTATAGAAGTGACCTAGTGATGTATTGAATTAAACCTGGCTATAGAAGTCCACCTGCTTTGTAATGGATCCATGTGTGTGTGTGTGTGTATGTGTGTGTGTGTACTTTATAATAAGCTGTGTCTCAGGCATGTACCGATGTACACACACACACACACACACACACACACACACACACACACACACACACACACACACACACACACACACACACACACACACACACACACACACACACACACACCTCTTCAACTATAGTACAGCAGTCTCATCTCTCCACAGGAGGTGACTGACTATTTGATTAGGTCTTTGGCAGTATGTGTGTGGAAAGTAAATAAAGGAACTCCCTGCTGGGTTGCAGTGGTAAAGGTCAGCAGCTGGTGGTCCCTCTGCACACACAACCACACACACACAACCGCACGGAAGCACACACACACACACACACGCACACACGCACGCACGCACGCACACACACACACACACACACGCGCGCACACACACAACCGCACGGAAGCG
>NW_027014485.1:52500-72500 GCF_036934945.1 Oncorhynchus masou masou | reverse complement strand
TATAGGGAATAGGGTGCACTACTTTAGACCAGGTCCTATAGGGAATAGGGTGCACTACTTTAGACCAGGGCCTATAGGGAATAAGGTGCACTACTTTAGACCAGGGCCTATAGGGAATAGGGTGCACTACTTTAGACCAGGACCTATAGGGAATAGGGTGCACTTCTTTAGACCAGGACCTATAGGGAATATGGTGCACTACTTTAGACCAGGGCCTATAGGGAATAGGGTGCACTACTTTAGACCAGGACCTATAGGGAATAGGGTGCACTACTTTAGACCAGGGCCTATAGGGAATAGGGTGCACTACTTTAGACCAGGTCCTATAGGGAATAGGGTGCAATACTTTTGACCAGGGCCTATAGGGAATAGGGTGCACTACTTTAGACCAAGGCCTATAGGGAATAGGGTGCACTACTTTAGACCAGGCCCATAGGGAATAGGGTGCACTACTTTAACCCAGGGCCTATAGGGAATAGGGTGCACTACTTTAGACCAGGGCCCATAGGGAATAGGGTGCACTACTTTAGACCAGGGCCCATAGGGAATAGGGTGCACTACTTTAGACCAGGACCCATAGGGAATAGGGTGCACTACTTTAGACCAGGGCCTATAGGGAATAGGGTGCACTACTTTAGACCAGGTCCTATAGGGAATAGGGTGCACGACTTTAGACCAGGGCCTATAGGGAATAGGGTGCACTACTTTAGACCAGGGCCTATAGGGAATAGGGTGCACTAATTTAGACCAGGGCTTATAGGGAATAGGGTGCACTACTTTAGACCAGGACCTATAGGGAGTAGGGTGCACTACTTTAGACCAGGGCCTATAGGGAATAGGGTGCACTACCCTATAGGGAATAGGGTGCACTACTTGGTGCACTACTTTAGACCAGGGCCTATAGGGAATAGGGTGCACTACTTTAGACCAGACCCTATAGGGAATAGGGTGCACTACTTTAGACCAGGGCCTATAGGGTTCTAGTCAAACGTATTGCATTAAAGGGAACAGGGAGCCATTTGGAACAGATCCCATGGCTTCTATGGAGACGCGTGTTGTTAAGACCAAACTAATGTTTGCTGTACATTCAAAGCCAACCCTCCTACTTATCTACATGGATAGTGTGTAGTTTGACCTGTCTTTGTTGTAGTTATTAACCTGATGTGTAGTTGACCTGTCCTTCCTGTTGTTATTGACCTCATAGATAGTGTGTAGTTGACCTGTCCTTGTTGTAGTTATTAACCTCATAGATAGTGTGTAGTTGACCTGTCCTTCCTGTTGTTATTGACCTCATAGATAGTGTGTAGTTGACCTGTCCTTGTTGTAGTTATTAACCTCATAGATAGTGTGTAGTTGACCTGTCCTTCCTGTTGTTATTGACCTCATAGATAGTGTGTAGTTGACCTGTCCTTGTTGTAGTTATTAACCTGATGTGTAGTTGACCTGTCCTTCCTGTTGTTATTGACCTCATAGATAGTGTGTAGTTGACCTGTCCTTCCTGTTGTTATTGACCTCATAGATAGTGTGTAGTTGACCTGTCCTTCCTGTTGTTATTGACCTCATAGATAGTGTGTAGTTGACCTGTCTTTGTTGTAGTTATTAACCTGATGTGTAGTTTGACCTGTCCTTCCTGTTGTTATTGACCTCATAGATAGTGTGTAGTTGACCTGTCTTTGTTGTAGTTATTAACCTGATGTGTAGTTTGACCTGTCCTTCCTGTTGTTATTAACCTCATAGATAGTGTGTATTTGACCTGTCCTTCCTGTTGTTATTGACCTCATAGATAGTGTGTAGTTGACCTGTCCTTCCTGTTGTTATTAACCTCATAGATAGTGTGTAGTTTACCTGTCCTTCCTGTTGTTATTGACCTCATAGATAGTGTGTAGTTGACCTGTCCTTCCTGTTGTTATTGACCTCATAGATAGTGTGTAGTTGACCTGTCCTTCCTGTTGTTATTAACCTCATAGATAGTGTGTAGTTTACCTGTCCTTCCTGTTGTTATTAACCTCATAGATAGTGTGTAGTTGACCTGTCCTTCCTGTTGTTATTGACCTCATAGATGGTGTGTAGTTGACCTGTCCTTCCTGTTGTTATTGACCTCATGGATAGTGTGTAGTTGACCTGTCCTTGTTGTAGTTAATAACCTCATAGATAGTGTGTAGTTGACCTGTCCTTCCTGTTGTTATTGACCTCATGGATAGTGTGTAGTTGACCTGTCCTTGTTGTAGTTAATAACCTCATGTTCATTCCCTGAAGGTTGAGATGTGATTCAGGTCTTACATCAGGAAATAATGATCTCTATTGATTCACATTATCCTCTTCAATTCAACGCCACAACAAGTCGTTAAGCCTAAACTGGAAGGGAAATTACACAGGGACAGAGGAAGTTACAGTGAGCTGTGAGACGACATAGAGCTCTGTCTCAATTACCTTCAAAACCTCTCCTCTCCGCTCCTCTCCCTTCCCTCCACTGCCTGGAGTGCAGCCCCTCCACATCTCTCCCAGCCCCTCCACATCTCTCCTAGCCCCTCCACATCTCTCCTAGCCCCTCCACATCTCTCCCAGCCCCTCCACATCTCTCCCAGCCCATCCAAATCTCTCCCAGCCCCTCCACATCTCTCCCAGCCCCACCACATCTCTCCCAGCCCCTCCACATCTCTCCCAGCCCCTCCACATCTCTAGCCCCTCCACATCTCTCCCAGCCCCTCCACATCTCTAGCCCTTCCACATCTCTCCCAGCCCCTCCACATTTCTAGCCCCTCCACATCTCTAGCCCCTCTACATCTCTCCCAGCCCCTCTACATCTCTCCCATCCCCTTCACATCTCTCCCAGCCCCTCCATATCTCTAGCCCCTCCACATCTCTAGCCCCTCCACATCTCTCCCAGCCCCTCCACATCTCTAGCCCTTCCACATCTCTCCCAGCCCCTCCACATTTCTAGCCCCTCCACATCTCTAGCCCCTCTACATCTCTCCCAGCCCCTCCACATCTCTCCCAGCCCCTCCACATCTCTCCTCTCCTGTCCTTTATTGCACTGATCTGAAAGAATGATTTGTTAATGACGCTTCCACCATATTTGTCTCGTCTGTCAAGTCTTTTCCAATGAAGGGTTACAGATGAGGATAGGATGGATTGATTGTTACATCGTTGAAACCCACCTTAGGTGTCATGAGCATGACCTTGGATGGATAACCTATGTTTCCTCTGGGGTGGTTTAGTAAAGACATGGAGGGGGGGAGAGGAGGGACCACCTCATGGTGAGTTTGGGAGAGATGACGAGGGGCTGGGAGAGATGTGGAGGGGCTGGGAGAGATGTGGAGGGACTGGGAGAGATGTGGAGGGGCTGGGAGAGATGTGGAGGGGCTGGGAGAGATGTGGAGGGACTGGGAGAGATGTGGAGGGGCTGGGAGAGATGTGGAGGGACTGGGAGAGATGTGGAGGGGCTGGGAGAGATGTGGAGGGACTGGGAGAGATGTGGAGGGGCTGGGAGAGATGTGGAGGGGCTGGGAGAGATGTGGAGGGGCTGGGAGAGATGTGGAGGGGCTGGGAGAGATGTGGAGGGGCTGGGAGAGATGTGGAGGGACTGGGAGAGATGTGGAGGGGCTGGGAGAGATGTGGAGGGACTGGGAGAGATGTGGAGGGGCTGGGAGAGATGTGGAGGGGCTGGGAGAGATGTGGAGGGGCTGGGAGAGATGTGGAGGGGCTGGGAGAGATGTGGAGGGGCTGGGGGAGATGTGGAGGGACTGGGAGAGATGTGGAGGGACTGGGAGAGATGTGGAGGGGCTGGGAGAGATGTGGAGGGGCTGGGGGAGATGGGGAGGGGCTGGGAGAGATGTGGAGGGGCTGGGAGAGATGTGGAGGGGCTGGGAGAGATGTGGAGGGGCTGGGAGAGATGTGGAGGGACTGGGAGAAATGTGGAGGGGCTGGGAGAGATGTGGAGGGGCTGGGAGAGATGTGGAGGGGCTGGGAGAGATGTGGAGGGACTGGGAGAGATGTGGAGGGGCTGGGAGAGATGTGGAGGGACTGGGAGAGATGTGGAGGGGCTGGGAGAGATGTGGAGGGGCTGGGAGAGATGTGGAGGGGCTGGGAGAGATGTGGAGGGGCTGGGATAGATGTGGAGGGGCTGGGAGAGATGTGGAGGGGCTGGGAGAGATGTGGAGGGGCTGGGAGAGATGGGGAGGGGCTGGGAGAGATGTGGAGGGGCTGGGAGAGATGTGGAGGGGCTGGGAGAGATGGGGAGGGACTGGGAGAGATGTGGAGGGACTGGGAGAGATGTGGAGGGACTGGGAGAGATGGGGAGGGGCTGGGAGGAGGGATTTTGAAGCAACACTCTGGGAGCTGCCGCTACAGTAAAGCTGTAACAGCTGGACACAGTGCCCATAAAGGAAGCTTCCAGCCTGCCGGCAGCAGGACCACAAACTGTGGATGTTTCAATTATGTCTGGAGCTGTGAGCTGTGCTTTAAGAGCACTGAGGAATGAGGAGAGATCCACGCACCACTACACACACACACACACACACACACACACACACACACACACACACACACACACACACACACACACACACACACACACACACACACACACACACACACTGCACAAAAAAACACTTCTGTTGTTTTCTGAAAAACACAAAAGGCTATTTCCAGACAGCCAATCCTGCGGCGGAGCAGAGCTGAGCGGGAACCGGTGTGTGTGTGTTTGTGTGTGTGTGTGTGTGTGTGTGTGTGTGTGTGTGTGTGTGTGTCCCTGTACTGGGCTAAAAGCCTTCATGAAACTCCCCCACTTTACCTTTTACAGAGTGGAGGCAGGACCCTGGTTGCTAAATAACACTACTCCTCCATCCCTCCTCTCTCCTCTCTCTCCTCTCTCCTCTCTCTCTCTCTCCTCTCTCTCTCTCTCTCCTCTCTCCTCTCTCTCTCTCCTCTCTCTCCTCTCTCTCTCCTCTCTCTCCTCTCTCCACCCTGTCCTCTCTATGTTTTACAGAGTAGAGGCTGGTTTGGAGAAGAAACAGTCTAATATAGACAGAACCATGTCTGTTATACGAAATTTATTCTCAACAATTGTATATTCTCTATTACACTGTGTGCAGTGAACTGACATGCATGATTGTTGATGACACTCCGATGTGCAGATGAAGGGATTGAAATAGCCTGTAATGTGCACCACCTGCAGCTCTCCACTCAGACAGCGCTGTCTCGCCCACTGTAGCTACTGGCAAAGTCATTTAAAGCCTCGACTTTATCACTCAGGATGGAACATTCCACTGCTGCTGTTTTACCATGTCATGGTATTAAAACCGAATCACCACACCCCATAGTAGAATAGTTTGCCTGTTTACCCAGTCGGCTTGTGGCTGTGGGAGAAATATTACTGTGGAGTTACGAGAGCTTCAGGGGGGAAACATGTATTTTCTCACAAGCAGTCAATGCACAGCAATTGTTAATACAATGGCAGGACCGACACTTCAGCTTTGGTTAAGGAGAAGAGGGGGATCCAAGCTTTCCATTGGTTAAGGAGAAGAGGGGGATCCAAGCTTTCCATTGGTTAAGGAGAAGAGGGGGATCCAAGCTTTCCATTGGTTAAGGAGAAGGGGTGGATCCAAGCTTTCCATTGTTTAAGGAGAAGAGGGGGATCCAAGCTTTCCATTGCTGCCACCTTTACTTCTCTACTCCTTCAGTTGCGCGTCATTGTTTTACAACCGGAGTTTGGAGGACGGTTCTTAAAAGGGCAATGGCATACTTTGTAATAGAAATACATAAATACATTTGAGTGAAAAGTAATGAATAATTCTGTATATATTCATATTTATAATAATAAGAATCAGGATGTTGTTTCCAATGGGGTAAATGCAGGGAGACAAACCCCTTCAGCCACTATGCTGCATCCGCTGGACTCCAGGTGATAATGCTTACTGCTAATGGAACAGCTGATAATATACCATCTATACAGGTTAAATGGTACAATATGATAAAATCATTTAACATCTGATAATATACCATCTATACAGGTTAAATGGTACAATATGTTAAAATCATTTAACATCTGATAATATACCATCTATACAGGTGGTACAATATGTTAAAATCATTTAACATCTGATAATATACCATCTATACAGGTGGTACAATATGTTAAAATCATTTAACATCTGATAATATACCATCTATACAGGTGGTACAATATGTTAAAATTATTTAACATCTGATAATATACCATCCATACAGGTTAAATGGTACAATATGTTAAAATCATTTAACATCATTTTTACCAATATCTTATTAGGCTAATTTTTGGAGTTGGAAATTATATTTTAGCTGACATCAGCATCATTTTATATTCATTAATTAAAGTCCTTTTAAAAAATCACCAGCTCTGAACTTCTCAGTCCTTGTACATGAATATTCTCCTGGGGAGGAACCCCGACCCCCTAAACAAGAGGACTGGGACTGGTCTAACTGTGATATATTTACCAAATGATCCTCTTTGCCTAAAAGCATGATGGTCATGACTTTTATACATGAAATGGGAGATGAACTTGTCCCCAGACAACAGACCTGAGATCAACTTCACTTTCAGTCATGGATGTTTTTTTTCTGTGTTAACCCCCTGCTCCACTCCTCTCCTTCACTCCCTCCCTCATCTCCTCCACTCCTCTCTTTCACTCCTTCACTCCCTCACTCATCTCCTCCACTCTTCTCCTCCTCTCCTTCACTCCCCCCATCATCTCCTCCACTCCTCTCCTTCGACTCCTTTACTCCCTCGCTCATCTCCTCCACTCCTCTCCTTCGACTCCTTCACTCCCTCCCTCATCTCCTCCACTCCTCCTCTCCTTCACTCCCTCCCTCATCTCCTCTCCTCCTCTCCTTCACTCCCTCCCTCATCTCCTCCTCTCCTCTCCTTCACTCCCTCCCTCATCTCCTCCACTCCTCTCCTTCACTCCCTCCATCATCTCCTCCACTCCTCTCCTCTGCTCCTTCACTCCCTCCCTCATCTCCTCCACTCCTCTCCTTCACTTCCTCCCTCATCTCCTCCACTCCTCTCCTTCACTCCCTCCATCATCTCCTCCACTCCTCTCCTCTGCTCCTTCACTCCCTCCCTCATCTCCTCCACTCCTCTCCTTCACTCCCTCCCTCATCTCCTCCACTCCTCTCCTTCACTCCCTCCCTCATCTCCTCCTCTCCTCCTCTCCTTCACTCCCTCCCTCATCTCCTCCTCTCCTCTCCTTCACTCCCTCCCTCATCTCCTCCACTCCTCTCCTCCACTCCTCTCCTTCACTCCCTCCCTCATCTCCTCTCCTCCTCTCCTTCACTCCCTCCCTCATCTCCTCTCCTCCTCTCCTTCACTCCCTCCCTCATCTCCTCCACTCCCCCCATCATCTCCTCCACTCCTCTCCTTCGACTCCTTCACTCCCTCCCTCATCTCCTCCTCTCCTCTCCTTCACTCCCTCCCTCATCTCCTCCTCTCCTCTCCTTCACTCCCTCCCTCATCTCCTCCTCTCCTCTCCTTCACTCCCTCCCTCATCTCCTCTCCTCCTCTCCTTCACTCCCTCCCTCATCTCCTCTCCTCCTCTCCTTCACTCCCTCCCTCATCTCCTCCACTCCCCCATCATCTCCTCTCCTTCGACTCCTTCACTCCCTCCCTCATCTCCTCCACTCCTCTCCTCCACTCCCTCCCTCATCTCCTCCACTCCTCTCCTTCACTCCCTCCCTCATCTCCTCCACTCCTCTCCTTCACTCCCTCCCTCATCTCCTCCTCTCCTCTCCTTCACTCCCTCCCTCATCTCCTCCTCTCCTCTCCTTCACTCCCTCCCTCATCTCCTCTCCTCCTCTCCTTCACTCCCTCCCTCATCTCCTCTCCTCCTCTCCTTCACTCCCTCCCTCATCTCCTCCACTCCCCCCATCATCTCCTCTCCTTCGACTCCTTCACTCCCTCCCTCATCTCCTCCACTCCTCTCCTCCACTCCCTCCCTCATCTCCTCCACTCCTCTCCTTCACTCCCTCCCTCATCTCCTCTCCTCTCCTCCACTCCCTCCCTCATCTCCTCCACTCCTCTCCTTCGACTCCCTCACTCCCTCCCTCATCTCCTCCTCTCCTCCTCTCCTCCACTCCCTCCCTCATCTCCTCCACTCCTCTCCTCCACTCCCTCCCTCATCTCCTCCACTCCTCTCCTTCGACTCCCTCACTCCCTCCCTCATCTCCTCCTCTCCTCTCCTTCACTCCCTCCCTCATCTCCTCCTCTCCTCTCCTTCACTCCCTCCCTCATCTCCTCCACTCCTCTCCTCCACTCCCTCCCTCATCTCCTCCACTCCTCTCCTTCGACTCCCTCACTCCCTCCCTCATCTCCTCCTCTCCTCTCCTTCACTCCCTCCCTCATCTCCTCCACTCCTCTCCTCCACTCCCTCCCTCATCTCCTCCACTCCTCTCCTTCGACTCCCTCACTCCCTCCCTCATCTCCTCCTCTCCTCTCCTTCACTCCCTCCCTCATCTCCTCCTCTCCTCTCCTTCACTCCCTCCCTCATCTCCTCCACTCCTCTCCTCCACTCCCTCCCTCATCTCCTCCACTCCTCTCCTTCGACTCCCTCACTCCCTCCCTCATCTCCTCCTCTCCTCTCCTTCACTCCCTCCCTCATCTCCTCCACTCCTCTCCTTCACTCCCTCCCTCATCTCCTCCTCTCCTCCTCTCCTCCACTCCCTCCCTCATCTCCTCCACTCCTCTCCTCCACTCCCTCCCTCATCTCCTCCACTCCTCTCCTCCACTCCCTCCCTCATCTCCTCCTCTCCTCCTCTCCTCCACTCCCTCCCTCATCTCCTCCACTCCTCTCCTCCACTCCCTCCCTCATCTCCTCTCCTCCTCTCCCTCCACTCCCTCCCTCATCTCCTCCACTCCCTCCCTCATCTCCTCCTCTCCTCCTCTCCTCCACTCCCTCCCTCATCTCCTCCACTCCTCTCCTCCACTCCCTCCCTCATCTCCTCTCCTCCTCTCCTCCACTCCCTCCCTCCTCTCCTCCACTCCCTCCCTCATCTCCTCCTCTCCTCCTCTCCTCCACTCCCTCCCTCATCTCCTCCACTCCTCTCCTTCACTCCCTCCCTCATCTCCTCCATCTCTCTGCTCTGATGGAGAAATCAAATCTCCTCACTCCTGAGTTCAGGCATTTAAAAGCAGTGATGTGTGGAGGGAAAGATGGATGTGTGCTGTTCTTTTCTGTTGTTAAGGGCACGGTGAGAGGGTTAGACTGGTGTTATCTGTGAGCACAGTTCAGTGGGTGAGAGGGTTAGACTGGTGTTATCTGTGAGCACAGTTCAGTGGGTGAGAGGGTTAGACTGGTGTTATCTGTGAGCACAGTTCAGTGGGTGAGAGGGTTAGACTGGTGTTATCTGTGAGCACAGTTCAGTGGGTGAGAGGGTTAGACTGGTGTTATCTGTGAGCACAGTTCAGTGGGTGAGAGGGTTAGACTGGTGTTATCTGTGAGCACAGTTCAGTGGGTGAGAGGGTTAGACTGGTGTTATCTGTGAGCACAGTTCAGTGGGTGAGAGGGTTAGACTGGTGTTATCTGTGAGCACAGTTCAGTGGGTGAGAGGGTTAGACTGGTGTTATCTGTGAGCACAGTACAGTGGGTGAGAGGGTTAGACTGGTGTTATCTGTGAGCACAGTTCAGTGGGTGAGAGGGTTAGACTGGTGTTATCTGTGAGCACAGTTCAGTGGGTGAGAGGGTTAGACTGGTGTTATCTGTGAGCACAGTTCAGTGGGTGAGAGGGTTAGACTGGTGTTATCTGTGAGCACAGTTCAGTGGGTGAGAGGGTTAGACTGGTGTTATCTGTGAGCACAGTTCAGTGGGTGAGAGGGTTAGACTGGTGTTATCTGTGAGCACAGTACAGTGGGTGAGAGGGTTAGACTGGTGTTATCTGTGAGCACAGTACAGTGGGTGAGAGGGTTAGACTGGTGTTATCTGTGAGCACAGTTCAGTGGGTGAGAGGGTTAGACTGGTGTTATCTGTGAGCACAGTTCAGTGGGTGAGAGGGTTAGACTGGTGTTATCTGTGAGCACAGTTCAGTGGGTGAGAGGGTTAGACTGGTGTTATCTGTGAGCACAGTACAGTGGGTGAGAGGGTTAGACTGGTGTTATCTGTGGGCACAGTTCAGTGGGTGAGAGGGTTAGACTGGTGTTATCTGTGAGCACAGTTCAGTGGGTGAGAGGGTTAGACTGGTGTTATCTGTGAGCACAGTTCAGTGGGTGAGAGGGTTAGACTGGTGTTATCTGTGAGCACAGTTCAGTGGGTGAGAGGGTTAGACTGGTGTTATCTGTGAGCACAGTTCAGTGGGTGAGAGGGTTAGACTGGTGTTATCTGTGAGCACAGTTCAGTGGGTGAGAGGGTTAGACTGGTGTTATCTGTGAGCACAGTTCAGTGGGTGAGAGGGTTAGACTGGTGTTATCTGTGAGCACAGTTCAGTGGGTGAGAGGGTTAGACTGGTGTTATCTGTGAGCACAGTTCAGTGGGTGAGAGGGTTAGACTGGTGTTATCTGTGAGCACAGTTCAGTGGGTGAGAGGGTTAGACTGGTGTTATCTGTGAGCACAGTTCAGTGGGTGAGAGGGTTAGACTGGTGTTATCTGTGAGCACAGTTCAGTGGGTGAGAGGGTTAGACTGGTGTTATCTGTGAGCACAGTTCAGTGGGTGAGAGGGTTAGACTGGTGTTATCTGTGAGCACAGTTCAGTGGGTGAGAGGGTTAGACTGGTGTTATCTGTGAGCACAGTTCAGTGTGTGAGAGGGTTAGACTGGTGTTATCTGTGAGCACAGTTCAGTGGGTGAGAGGGTTAGACTGGTGTTATCTGTGAGCACAGTTCAGTGGGTGAGAGGGATAGACTGGTGTTATCTGTGAGCACAGTTCAGTGGGTGAGAGGGTTAGACTGGTGTTATCTGTGAGCACAGTACAGTGGGTGAGAGGGTTAGACTGGTGTTATCTGTGAGCACAGTTCAGTGGGTGAGAGGGTTAGACTGGTGTTATCTGTGAGCACAGTACAGTGGGTGAGAGGGTTAGACTGGTGTTATCTGTGAGCACAGTTCAGTGGGTGAGAGGGTTAGACTGGTGTTATCTGTGAGCACAGTTCAGTGGGTGAGAGGGTTAGACTGGTGTTATCTGTGAGCACAGTTCAGTGGGTGAGAGGGTTAGACTGGTGTTATCTGTGGGCACAGTTCAGTGGGTGAGAGGGTTAGACTGGTGTTATCTGTGGGCACAGTTCAGTGGGTGAGAGGGTTAGACTGGTGTTATCTGTGAGCACAGTTCAGTGGGTGAGATGGTTAGACTGGTGTTATCTGTGGGCACAGTTCAGTGGGTGAGAGGGTTAGACTGGTGTTATCTGTGGGCACAGTTCAGTGGGTGAGAGGGTTAGACTGGTGTTATCTGTGAGCACAGTTCAGTGGGTGAGAGGGTTAGACTGGTGTTATCTGTGGGCACAGTTCAGTGGGTGAGAGGGTTAGACTGGTGTTATCTGTGAGCACAGTTCAGTGGGTGAGAGGGTTAGACTGGTGTTATCTGTGAGCACAGTTCAGTGGGTGAGAGGGTTAGACTGGTGTTATCTGTGAGCACAGTTCAGTGGGTGAGAGGGTTAGACTGGTGTTATCTGTGGGCACAGTTCAGTGGGTGAGAGGGTTAGACTGGTGTTATCTGTGAGCACAGTTCAGTGGGTGAGAGGGTTAGACTGGTGTTATCTGTGTGCACAGTACAGTGGGTGAGAGGGTTAGACTGGTGTTATCTGTGAGCACAGTTCAGTGGGTGAGAGGGTTAGACTGGTGTTATCTGTGGGCACAGTTCAGTGGGTGAGAGGGTTAGACTGGTGTTATCTGTGAGCACAGTTCAGTGGGTGAGAGGGTTAGACTGGTGTTATCTGTGAGCACAGTTCAGTGGGTGAGAGGGTTAGACTGGTGTTATCTGTGGGCACAGTTCAGTGGGTGAGAGGGTTAGACTGGTGTTATCTGTGAGCACAGTTCAGTGGGTGAGAGGGTTAGACTGGTGTTATCTGTGAGCACAGTACAGTGGGTGAGAGGGTTAGACTGGTGTTATCTGTGAGCACAGTTCAGTGGGTGAGAGGGTTAGACTGGTGTTATCTGTGGGCACAGTTCAGTGGGTGAGAGGGTTAGACTGGTGTTATCTGTGAGCACAGTTCAGTGGGTGAGAGGGTTAGACTGGTGTTATCTGTGAGCACAGTTCAGTGGGTGAGAGGGTTAGACTGGTGTTATCTGTGAGCACAGTTCAGTGGGTGAGAGGGTTAGACTGGTGTTATCTGTGGGCACAGTTCAGTGGGTGAGAGGGTTAGACTGGTGTTATCTGTGAGCACAGTTCAGTGGGTGAGAGGGTTAGACTGGTGTTATCTGTGAGCACAGTTCAGTGGGTGAGAGGGTTAGACTGGTGTTATCTGTGAGCACAGTTCAGTGGGTGAGAGGGTTAGACTGGTGTTATCTCTAAGGATGCCCAGTATATCTCTATCTCTCTCTAAGGATGCCCAGTATATATCTCTATCTCTCTTTAAGGATGCCCTGTATATGTATATATCTATCTCTCTCTCTAAGAATGTCCTGTATATGTATATCTCTCTCTCTCTCTAAGGATGCCCTGTATATATCTCTCTCTCTATAAGGATGCCCTGTATATATATCTATATATCTCTAAGGATGCCCAGTATATATCTCTCTCTCTCTAAGGATGCCCTGTATATATATATCTCTCTCTCTAAGGATGCCCTGTATATATATATATATCTCTAAGGATGCCCTGTATATGTATATATCTCTCTCTCTCTAAGAATATCCTGTATATGTATATATATATATCTCTCTAAGGATGCCCTGTATATATATATATCTCTCTAAGGATGCCCTGTATATGTATATATCTCTCTAAGGATGCCCTGTATATATCTCTCTCTCTCTAAGGATGCCCAGTATATATCTCTCTCTCTCTAAGGATGCCCTGTATATCTCTCTCTCTCTCTAAGGATGCCCTGTATATATCTCTCTCTCTCTAAGGATGCCCTGTATATATCTCTCTCTCTCTAAGGATGCCCAGTATATATCTCTCTCTCTCTAAGGATGCCCTGTATATATATATCTCTCTCTAAGGATGCCCTGTATATATATATCTCTCTCTAAGGATGCCCAGTATATATCTCTCTCTCTCTAAGTTTGCCCTGTATATATATCTCTCTCTCTAAGGATGCCCTGTATATATCTATCTCTCTCTCTAAGGATGCCCTGTATATATATCTCTCTCTCTAAGGATGCCCTGTATATATCTATCTCTCTCTCTAAGGATGCCCAGTATATATATATCTCTCTCTCTAAGGATGCCCTGTATATATATATATATATCTCTCTAAGGATGCCCTGTATATGTATATCTCTCTCTAAGGATGCCCAGTATATATCTCTCTCTCTCTAAGGATGCCCTGTATATATATATATATATCTCTCTCTCTCTAAGAATGCCCTGTATATATATATCTCTCTCTAAGGATGCCCTGTATATATATATATCTCTCTCTAAGGATGCCCAGTATATATCTCTCTCTCTCTAAGGATGCCCAGTATATATCTATCTCTCTCTAAGGATGCCCTGTATATATATATATATATCTCTAAGGATGTCCTGTATATATCTATCTCTCTCTAAGGATGCCCTGTATATCTATCTCTCTCTCTAAGGATGCCCAGTATATATCTCTCTCTCTCTAAGGATGCCCTGTATATATCTCTCTCTCTCTAAGGATGCCCTGTATATATCTCTCTCTCTCTAAGGATGCCCAGTATATATCTCTCTCTCTCTAAGGATGCCCTGTATATATATATATATCTCTAAGGATGCCCTGTATATATCTCTCTCTCTCTAAGGATGCCCTGTATATCTCTCTCTCTCTCTCTAAGGATGCCCAGTATATATCTCTCTCTCTCTAAGGATGCCCTGTATATATCTCTCTCTCTCTAAGGATGCCCTGTATATATATCTATATATCTCTAAGGATGCCCTGTATATATATCTCTCTCTCTAAGGATGCCCAGTATATATCTCTCTCTCTAAGGATGCCCTGTATATATCTCTCTCTCTCTAAGGATGCCCTGTATATCTCTCTCTCTCTCTCTAAGGATGCCCAGTATATATCTCTCTCTCTAAGGATGCCCTGTATATATCTCCCTCTCTCTAAGGATGCCCTGTATATATATCTATATATCTCTAAGGATGCCCTGTATATATATCTCTCTCTCTAAGGATGCCCAGTATATCTCTCTCTCTCTCTAAGGATGCCCTGTATATATCTCTCTCTCTCTAAGGATGCCCAGTATATATCGCTCTCTCTCTAAGGATGCCCTGTATATCTCTCTCTCTCTCTCTAAGGATGCCCAGTATATATCTCTCTCTCTCTAAGGATGCCCTGTATATATCTCTCTCTCTCTAAGGATGCCCAGTATATATCTCTCTCTCTCTAATGATGCCCAGTATATATCTCTCTCTCTCTAAGGATGCCCTGTATATATCTATATATCTCTAAGGATGCCCTGTATATATATCTCTCTCTCTAAGGATGCCCTGTATATATCTCTCTCTCTCTAAGGATGCCCAGTATATATATCTCTCTCTCTAAGGATGCCCTGTATATATCTATATATCTCTAAGGATGCCCTGTATATATCTCTCTCTCTCTAAGGATGCCCTGTATATATCTCTCTCTCTCTAAGGATGCCCAGTATATATATCTCTCTCTCTAAGGATGCCCAGTATATATCTCTCTCTCTCTAAGGATGCCCTGTATATATATATATATATATATATATATATATATATATATATATAAGGATGCCCAGTATATATCTCTCTCTCTCTAAGGATGCCCTGTATATATATCTCTCTCTCTAAGGATGCCCAGTATATATCTATATATCTCTAAGGATGCCCTGTATATATCTCTCTCTCTCTCTAAGGATGCCCAGTATATATCTCTCTCTCTCTAAGGATGCCCTGTATATATCTCTCTCTCTCTAAGGATGCCCTGTATATATATCTCTCTCTCTCTAAGGATGCCCAGTATATATCTCTCTCTCTCTAAGGATGCCCTGTATATATATATATATATATATATATATATATATATATATATATATCTAAGGATGCCCTGTATATCTATCTCTCTCTCTAAGGATGCCCAGTATATATCTCTCTCTCTCTAAGGATGCCCTGTATATATCTCTCTCTCTCTAAGGATGCCCTGTATATATCTCTCTCTCTCTCTAAGGATGCCCTGTATATATCTCTCTCTCTCTAAGGATGCCCTGTATATATATCTCTCTCTCTAAGGATGCCCTGTATATATCTCTCTCTCTCTAAGGATGCCCAGTATATATATCTCTCTCTCTAAGGATGCCCTGTATATATATATATATATCTCTAAGGATGCCCTGTATATGTATATATCTCTCTCTCTCTAAGAATATCCTGTATATGTATATATATATATCTCTCTAAGGATGCCCTGTATATATATATATCTCTCTAAGGATGCCCTGTATATGTATATATCTCTCTAAGGATGCCCTGTATATATCTCTCTCTCTCTAAGGATGCCCAGTATATATCTCTCTCTCTCTAAGGATGCCCTGTATATCTCTCTCTCTCTCTAAGGATGCCCTGTATATATCTCTCTCTCTCTAAGGATGCCCTGTATATATCTCTCTCTCTCTAAGGATGCCCAGTATATATCTCTCTCTCTCTAAGGATGCCCTGTATATATATATCTCTCTCTAAGGATGCCCTGTATATATATATCTCTCTCTAAGGATGCCCAGTATATATCTCTCTCTCTCTAAGTTTGCCCTGTATATATATCTCTCTCTAAGGATGCCCTGTATATATCTATCTCTCTCTCTAAGGATGCCCTGTATATATATCTCTCTCTCTAAGGATGCCCTGTATATATCTATCTCTCTCTCTAAGGATGCCCAGTATATATATATCTCTCTCTAAGGATGCCCTGTATATATATATATATATCTCTCTAAGGATGCCCTGTATATGTATATCTCTCTCTAAGGATGCCCTGTATTTGTATATATCTCTCTCTCTAAGGATGCCCTGTATATATATATATATATCTCTCTCTCTCTAAGAATGCCCTGTATATATATATCTCTCTCTAAGGATGCCCTGTATATATATATATCTCTCTCTAAGGATGCCCAGTATATATCTCTCTCTCTCTAAGGATGCCCAGTATATATCTATCTCTCTCTAAGGATGCCCTGTATATATATATATATATCTCTAAGGATGTCCTGTATATATCTATCTCTCTCTAAGGATGCCCTGTATATATCTCTCTCTCTCTAAGGATGCCCTGTATATATATATATATCTCTAAGGATGCCCTGTATATATCTCTCTCTCTCTAAGGATGCCCTGTATATCTCTCTCTCTCTCTCTAAGGATGCCCAGTATATATCTCTCTCTCTCTAAGGATGCCCTGTATATATCTCTCTCTCTCTAAGGATGCCCTGTATATATATCTATATATCTCTAAGGATGCCCTGTATATATATCTCTCTCTCTAAGGATGCCCAGTATATATCTCTCTCTCTCTAAGGATGCCCTGTATATATCTCTCTCTCTCTAAGGATGCCCTGTATATATCTCTCTCTCTCTCTAAGGATGCCCAGTATATATCTCTCTCTCTCTAAGGATGCCCTGTATATATCTCCCTCTCTCTAAGGATGCCCTGTATATATATCTATATATCTCTAAGGATGCCCTGTATATATATCTCTCTCTCTAAGGATGCCCAGTATATATCTCTCTCTCTCTAAGGATGCCCTGTATATATCTCTCTCTCTCTAAGGATGCCCAGTATATATCGCTCTCTCTCTAAGGATGCCCTGTATATCTCTCTCTCTCTCTCTAAGGATGCCCAGTATATATCTCTCTCTCTCTAATGATGCCCAGTATATATCTCTCTCTCTCTAAGGATGCCCTGTATATATCTATATATCTCTAAGGATGCCCTGTATATATATCTCTCTCTCTAAGGATGCCCTGTATATATCTCTCTCTCTCTAAGGATGCCCAGTATATATATCTCTCTCTCTAAGGATGCCCTGTATATATCTATATATCTCTAAGGATGCCCTGTATATATCTCTCTCTCTAAGGATGCCCTGTATATATCTCTCTCTCTCTAAGGATGCCCAGTATATATATCTCTCTCTAAGGATGCCCAGTATATATCTCTCTCTCTCTAAGGATGCCCTGTATATATATATATATATATATATATATATATATATAAGGATGCCCAGTATATATCTCTCTCTCTCTCTAAGGATGCCCTGTATATATATCTCTCTCTCTAAGGATGCCCAGTATATATCTATATATCTCTAAGGATGCCCTGTATATATCTCTCTCTCTCTCTAAGGATGCCCTGTATATTTATATCTCTCTCTAAGGATGCCCTGTATATATCTCTCTCTCTCTAAGGATGCCCTGTATATATCTCTCTCTCTCTAAGGATGCCCTGTATATATATCTCTCTCTCTCTAAGGATGCCCAGTATATATCTCTCTCTCTCTAAGGATGCCCTGTATATATATATATATATATATATATATATATATATATATATATATATATATATATATATATATATATATATCTAAGGATGCCCTGTATATCTATCTCTCTCTCTAAGGATGCCCAGTATATATCTCTCTCTCTCTAAGGATGCCCTGTATATATCTCTCTCTCTCTAAGGATGCCCTGTATATATCTCTCTCTCTCTAAGGATGCCCTGTATATATCTCTCTCTCTCTAAGGATGCCCTGTATATATATCTCTCTCTCTAAGGATGCCCTGTATATATCTCTCTCTCTCTAAGGATGCCCTGTATATCTCTCTCTCTCACTAAGGATGCCCTGTATATATATCTATATATCTCTAAGGATGCCCTGTATATATATCTCTCTCTCTAAGGATGCCCAGTATATATCTCTCTCTCTCTAAGGATGCCCTGTATATATATCTCTCTCTCTAAGGATGCCCTGTATATATCTCTCTCTCTCTCTCTAAGGATGCCCTGTATATGTATATATCTATCTCTCTCTCTAAGAATGTCCTGTATATGTATATATCTCTCTCTCTCTAAGGATGCCCTGTACATCTCTCTCTCTCTCTAAGGATGCCCTGTATATATCTCTCTCTCTCTAAGGATGCCCTGTATATATCTCTCTCTCTCTAAGGATGCCCTGTATATATCTCTCTCTCTCTAAGGATGCCCAGTATATATCTCTCTCTCTCTAAGGATGCCCATTATATATCTCTCTCTCTCTAAGGATGCCCTGTATATATCTCTCTCTCTCTAAGGATGCCCTGTATATATATATCTCTCTCTAAGGATGCCCTGTATATATGTCTCTCATCAGTGTTCTTCTTATGGCGTTGATGTAAATATGCTCATATGTGAAATAAACACGTTGCTCTCCAATTCAACACTGATTCATAATGCAGATGGAGATTATCATGGGATTATCATGTTGGAAATTAATAATAAACAGCTTTTGACTTGGATTTACTGAAGCTGAATGAATTATGGACTGTGTCGCAAATGACACCCTGTTCCATTTTAGGCACTACTTTTCACCAGGCCCCATAGAGAATAGGGTGCACTACTTTTGATCAGGCCCCATAGAGAATAGGGTACACTACTTTTGATCAGGCCCCATAGAGAATAGGGTGCACTACTTTTGATCAGGCCCCATAGAGAATAGGGTGCACTACTTTTGATCAGGCCCCATAGAGAATAGGGTGCACTACTTTTGATCAGGCCCCATAGAGAATAGGGTGCACTACTTTTGATCAGGCCCCATAGAGAATAGGGTGCACTAGTTTTGACCAGGGCCCATAGAGAATAGGGTGCCTTTTGGGACACATACCAGGGTTTCTATGGTGACACGTGTTGCCAAGACCGAAATAATCGTGTTATTTGTGATGCAGGCGTGGAAATGGACGTCAGCAACTCTCCTTCTCTCTCTCCCACCTCTCCTTCTCTCTCTCCCACCTTTCCTTCTCTCTCTCCCACCTCTCCTTCTCTCTCTCCCACCTCTCCTTCTCTCTCTCCCACCTCTCCTTCTCTCTCTCCCACCTCTCCCTCTCTCTCTCCCACCTCTCCTTCTCTCTCTCCCACCTCTCCTTCTCTCTCTCCCACCTCTCCTTCTCTCTCTCCCACCTCTCCTTCTCTCTCTCCCACCTCTCCTTCTCTCTCTCCCACCTCTCCCTCTCTCTCTCCCACCTCTCCTTCTCTCTCTCCCACCTCTCCTTCTCTCTCTCCCACCTCTCCTTCTCTCTCTCCCCACCTCTCCTTCTCTCTCTCCCACCTCTCCTTCTCTCTCTCCCACCTCTCCTTCTCTCTCTCCCACCTCTCCTTCTCTCTCTCCCACCTCTCCTTCTCTCTCTCCCACTTCTCCTTCTCTCTCTCCCACCTCTCCTTCTCTCTCTCCCACCTCTCCTTCTCTCTCTCCCACCTCTCCTTCTCTCTCTCCCACCTCTCCTTCTCTCTCTCCCACCTCTCCTTCTCTCTCTCCCACCTCTCCTTCTCTCTCTCCCACCTCTCCTTCTCTCTCTCCCCACCTCTCCTTCTCTCTCTCCCACCTCTCCTTCTCTCTCTCCCACCTCTCCTTCTCTCTCTCCCACCTCTCCTTCTCTCTCTCCCACCTCTCCTTCTCTCTCTCCCACCTCTCCTTCTCTCTCTCCCACCTCTCCTTCTCTCTCTCCCACCTGGCGGTTTACCTTGTACTGATAATCGCTTCCTAAAGTGGAACATTTAACAGACATTGTGATGCAGATCACAGACAAAAACTCTCTGGAGTGGAGAGGAGGGCGGAATTCAGTCGTCATATCACATGACATAATGTGTGTGTCACTGTGTGTGTGTCTGTGAGTCTGTGTGTCTGTGTGTGTGTGTGTGTG